>NC_034599.1:20501650-20594512 GCF_900095145.1 Mus pahari
TATATATATATATACACACACACACACACACACACACACACACATATATGTGTACGTGTGTGTGTGTGTCTGTTCATCCATCTGTTCAAGTATATGGCAGTCAGAAATTAATCAGTGGTGGATGCCTTCCCCTATGGTCTCCACCTTATTTTTATTTTTGGTACATGTATTTTTATGCTTGTGGTAATGCATATAACTGTGGGTGCATGTGCCTATTTGCATCCATGTAAAGGCCAATGGAGGCTATTAGGCATCTTCATCTGTTACTGTCTATGACATTGACATAGGGTCTCACTGCACTGAAGCTCACTGTTTAGGGATCCATTTGTCTCTTCTCTCAGTGCTGGGGTAAGAGGCATGTGCATCAATGTCTAGCTTTTTTGTGTGTGTGCTGAGTGCTGGAGATTTGAATTTAGGTTCTCATGTTAGCATAGTAAGTGTTCTTATTTACTGAATCAGTTCCCCAGCCTGTTTGTCTCATTTATGAACCTGGATCTCACTGGTTGACTAGGTAGCTTACTAGTAAGCCCCAGGCATCACTCTGTGTACACCAGTCAGTACAGGGTTGCACTGCATGGTGTCACATGGGTTTTTATGGCTCACACTGGAGTATTAGGGATCAAAATTGAGGCTCTCATACTTTCATGGCAAGTACTTTCTGACTAGGTGATTTCTGCAGCCCCTTTATAAGATTTCAAATGCACAGAAAAAAAGTTAAAAGATCACCTTAGTACATTTAAAGGAACATAATTCTAGTAGCTTTCTAGCGTTTGATAAACAGGCTTGAGATGAGCCTCTGGAAATATGATTAACTTTTTTGGCAATATGAAAGAATTTTTTTTACAGTGTCTGAACATTGTAAAATAGTCTTGTAATGACAATTTGATATTTTGTAAGCCCTTTTATTTAACAAATACTGCTTATAGAAGTCATATGCCTATGAATCCATAGCCTTGTATTATTGTGTTTGTAATTTTGCTTCTGGAATTGCTTTTTGTTTGTCCTCATACCTTTTTTTTTTTTTTTTTTCTTTTTTGGTAAGTGTGCCTCACTGTGTAGTCCAGGCAGGCCTGGAACTCATGATGTAGACCAGGCTGGCCTAGCAGTAATCTCAGTAGACTGCCTGCCTCTGACTCCCCCTGGGATAAAAATGAGTATCACTCTATGCCCAGCTCTTCCTCCTATCTTTAAAGTCATTTTCTCTACTCTTAAAGCCATCTATAGAAACAGTTTCTTGTATGTTAGTCTAAAGAATCTTTTAAAGTACAGAATCAAAATCATATAGGTTTCTTGCCCTATAATATTCTATGATATTTTAGTTTGTGCTGTGATAACAGTATACCTAAGATTAAATCAATTATAAAGAACATAATGTCAATTCTTACAGTTTGGAGGCTGAGAAGGTCAAGATCCAAATGTCAACAGGTTCATTAGCTGGTTAGCTGGTTATAGCCCAGTCTGCTTTTATGTTGGTGCCTTAGATGTGGCTTCTTAAGGAGACAAGTTCCTTGACATTGTGATGGAAGAAGTTTAGTATAAATAGCTCTCTTGCACCTCTTCTCAGTAATACTTCTATTGTTTCTTTCTTTTTCTTTTTTTTTATTTATTTTTTATTTTTTTTATTTTTTTTAAAGATTTTTTAAACATTTTTGCATTTTCTTTTTTTTTTTTTCAAAGATTTATTTATTAATTATATGTAAGTACACTGTAGCTGTCTTCAGACACTCCAGAAGAGGGCATCAGATCTCGTTACAGATGGTTGTGAGCCACCATGTGGTTGCTGGGATTTGAACTCAGGACCTTCAGAAGAGCAGTCGGTGCTCTTACCCGCTGAGCCATCTCACCAGCCCTCATTTTTTTTTTTGCTCTAAATATTTTTATAAGATTTTTATTATTTGAAATTAAAAAAATCATCATAATTTTCCCTCTTTTCTCCAAGCCTTCCCTTGTACCTTCTTACTCTCTCTCTGATTCATGGCTTCTTTTTCTTTAATTGTTGTTACACACACACACACACACACACACACACACACACACACACACACACACATACACACACACGTTATTTGTATATATGTGATCTCAGGCTGATGGCTTGGTATTGTATAACCATTTGAAAATTTCTTCCTTGGGGAAGAAGACCATTTTTTCTGCTCTAAGCATTCCTCAGTTGCCCGTAGTTCCTTACTAGGGTTGAGGGTCTGTGAGCTTTCCCCATTTCATGTTATGTGTTCATTGATGGTGTTATTATTCAGGTCATGTTAAAGGAGCCATGTGGATGAGATTTCATGGGTCTCATCATGACCTCTGACATTTCTAGGAGATGCAGCCATACAGCAAACTTGCTGTTCTTGTAGCTCTTAAGAAACTTTTTACTCTCTCTTCCAAAATATTCCCTGAGCTCAGGAATTGTGTTGTTGGTGGATCAATTGGGACTGGGAATCATACCTTGTTTTCTGTATTTTGATTTATAGTTTTCTGTAGTGATCTTTGTTGCAAAGAGAAGTTTCTCTGAAGAGAGGTAAGAAGTAATACTTTAAGGTATAGGGGTAAATATTTAGATTGTAGTTAGGATTTTGCTGATTTTGTAAGGTGGCAGTTGTAGGTTCTCCTCCAAGATCCATAACTTCACTATTTACTAGTCCTGTGTAGTTGGCTAAGTTTCTAGTACCCATCATGGTTTCCCTCTTCATAAGCGGGTCTTAAGTCCAAGTAGAGAGTCCTTGGTTGCTACCACTGCACCCTTAGAGTTACCATGCCCATGCTTGTCCTTGTTGTCGGTCATAGTCGGCATAGCTGGGTAGGACTGTTGGTTGCTTCCCTCATTTGGCAGCTGACGTGGTATCTTCTGGTACCACAAAAACTAGTTTTCATGAAGGAAGCTTTTCGGGTCAGATTCAGCTCAGATTCTTTAGGTCCTGTGTCTGAAGTAGGTGCTATCTTCATTCAGCAATAGGGATTTAACCTTCCACTTCTGAGGTGCCTCAAAGGGCAGCAGCAATAGCATATAATATTTTGGAAGTTTCTTGGGCAACCTTGATTACAACTTAAAGGGGGCCGAGTACAAAATCCAGGTTCTCTGTAACTTTTTGTTTTTGATGTAACAACATACTATTAGAATAAATGTCAATATATCTGTAATGCATTGATGTTCATTATTGTTATGTTGATGTTAACTTTGACACAACAAGTTCATTCATTTTATAAGTATAGGTCTTGTATCTGCTATTTGTGTTTGGCTCTGGGAAATTGAAGATAATACTTTGACAGAAACAGAGCCATGAGATTAAGATCTTAGGTTACAGAGTGACTAGGATTCACATTTCAGATTTAATGAATGCCTGAGTGTTGGGCAAGTAAAGTTGCAGTTTCCTTTTCCCTTCCTAAAGCAGTGAGTGGAAAGATCCAGCATGATGCCTGCTAGCAAAGAAACATTCAGATAACTACCTTAGGAAGTTACCACACTATATTACAGTGGATTGCCTCCACTATAAATTCCTAATCTTGTTGGTTGACTTTTGTATTCCCAGATCTGTGTTGTACTTAATAAATAATTTGTTATGTGATTTAAAGGCCTGTAGTATATACTGATCCCAGATTGCCCTGTTCAGACTGGAGAAGGGGAATCTTTGTACATAAAATGAAAGGGATTGTTATTTTGTTACATGTTGAGAAATCATAGATTATGAAGCTAGAGGAGTAGATAGTTAAAAATCAACTCCTTATTAAAGAATTTTAAAAGAATGGCAATGATGAGAATCATCTTGATAGTTGTCACTGGAAGATTATATAAGGTATCAAAGTGGGGCCAAGTGATTGGAGAGGTTATTTATCTTTCCCAGGACTAAGAATGAGAGCAATCATAAGGAGACAACCGGTTGGTTGGTTAGGTATTCGAGAGGGTGGTGGTGCAGACAGAATATTTGACCTTTTGACTCAATAGGTCAATGAGTAGATACCATTTCCTGAAAGGGATAGTTTAAAACATGAGCTAGAGAGGCTTGGAAAACATCTAAGTGTGTGTGTGTGTGTGTGTGTGTGTGTGTCTGTTTAGTATTTCCTATGGTATCGATAACAGGTCACCTAAGATTAAAAAAAAAAGAACTGTTTTTAAGATTACTGTATTCACTTGTGTGTTAAATTTTTATATTTTATGAACAGATTAATTGCACAGTAAAAAAAGCCTAAAAGTGATTTAGTGAAATTTTCATGTTCTGATTTAAGCCAAATCCTCTAGTTTCGTGAACATAATTATTACTAAAGTTTCTTTATTAACATTTGAACTGGTACATTTCAAACTAAAGCTTTTTTTTTTTTTTAGAAGTGACATTTTGTATCTTTTAAAACTATTTTTTTAATTAATTTTTAAAAAGATGTATTTATTTATTTAATGTATGTTAAGTGCTCTATTTGTATGTACGCCTGGAAGCCAGAAGCCTCATATCATAGTAGATGGCTGTGATCCACCATGTGGGTGCTGGACCCACATTGAACTCAGGACCTCTGGAAGAGCAGACGATGTCTTAATGGATGAGCCATCTCTCTAGCCCTAATTTTTTTTTTTTTTTTTTTTTTTTTTTTTTTTTTGTGCATTGTGGTCTAAGGGTAACAGATCCCCAGGAACTGGAGTTACAGTTGTGAGCTGCCACATGGGTGCTGGGAATTGAACATAGGGTCCTCTAGAAGAATACCTAGTCCTCTTAATTGCTGAGCCCTCTCTTTAGTCCAGCATTTGTATTCTTATATATATAAATTGTCTTAAGGCTGTAATCAAGAGTTCTACTAAAGGGATTTTTTTTCTATTTTATCAAGTTTAGAGAATTTTGAGAGAAATTATTTTTATAATTTTATCTTTATGCTTTTAATTTATACTTCTATTAAAAAATAACTAGAATACTATACCACTTGTTATATCATTCTGAAATATGAAGTGAATTCTACAAAGATAACTTTTCCAGTAGCTAATGTATTTCCAATACTGACATTCTAAATCATTTTTAAAGTAAGTATAAAATTTTAGTAAATAGACTTGTATGATAAGGTTAAATAACTAGGAACAGGGAAAACAGTAACTTCAGCAATTGCTGATTAATTCATGTTCATTTTTAATTGCTGTAATCAGTGGTATTATGCCCTATTTTGGTGTTGGAAATATTTCCAGTGTGTAACCTATTTGAAGATTCATTAATTCTCTAGGTGAGAAAGGGTCCAGAAATTTGTATTTAAGTATTTTAGGTGATTTTGATGAACAGCTAGGGCTGGGAATCTTCTTACAGTATGAGGCAATATATGTGAAAATATTCTCTAAATACTTTATATGAAAGTTAGGTATTCACTTAATCTTAAACTTAGTCTTTTGATCTTTAAGCCACTATCAGTATGTTTTAAGTATGTTTAAAAGTTTTAAACTTGAAAATTAAATGTGTTAAAGTTTAAAAATTTTACCTATTTTTAAGCAAAAAGCTTACCTATTTTGCTGCTTCTGAACATTTTGTAGCTTAATATTTTAAATTATAAATAATATTTTAAAGAAAATATTTAACAAACCTATTCCCCTCCTCCAGTTATTCTTATGAGTGTTTATTAGTACTTTAAGCTTATAATTTGCATTTCTTACATTTTTGGGAAGAGCTATTTGTTATGTATAATCTGATTTTCTTACTTTTAGCAGAATACACTGAACTTTTAAAGACTGTTGTCTGGCATATTTGGTTATGTGCTTTGAATTATATGCAGCATTAAATAATAAATGATTTTTAAAACTATATATAATAGTTTTTACATTTTCTGCTTTGTAGATATATATCTACGTACCTTTTCTTACTTCCTGGTTTCTTTTCTAAAAAGCCATCTGGGCTCAGTGGTTAAGAACACCAACTGCTCTTCCAAAGGTCCTGAGTTCAAGTCCCAGCAACCACATGGTGGCTCACAACCATATGTAATGAGACCTGATACCCTCTTCTGGTGTGTCTAAAGACAGCTACAGTGTACTTATATATAATAAATAAATCTTTAAAAAATAAAATAAAAAGCCATCTGTCTGACCTATGTATGTATCTGTCTATGTGTCTGTCTATCTATCAACATAAATATTTAAAAGGTCATTTGACAACATGACTGTAGGTTCTCCCCTAGGGCCTGTGACTTCCTTAGCCATATTTTGACTAGGTTACAGTGCCAGATCTGAATTTTCCTGTGTAGACACACCTCAAATCCACTCCAGTTTAAGATCTACTCTGTTAAGCATTGAGCTGGATTACTTGTTTGGTTGTCAGTTTTATCCTATAGGGTTGAGATGCTAGTTGAAAAGGAAATAAATTTAAATAGGGATAATCTTGTTCTGTAGATATATAAAATAATCTACAAGTAAAAGAGCTACCAAACGGCTATTGATTAAAGATGCTCAGAATGTACAGCTTGCTGAACAGGGTGAATTGATTTCTCTAGTTTAAGTTTGGAGAAATGAAAATTTGGTACAAATGAATGGAAATAGTGAAAACATACAGAAACTAGTCAGTCTTGCCTTGGCATTTTTTGTTAGAAAGCAAAAGTTGTTTAAATATAGAACACTCACAGCTTCCTTCAGGCTTTTGTGATTGAAGGATAGATACACCAAGTTTTGTTGGTTATAGATAGATTGTGTTTAACAAATTAGAATCTAACTAAAATAAACAAGACCTTCATTCCTATAGCTTCTTCATTGATTCTACTGCTTTTTCCTAACTAATGAATCTGTGTTAAGAGTGTTGTACCTAAACATTTTCTTTAATAAAATAATTTACCTATCATGGAACTTTAATACCTTTCTAACAGTAGTATGGGTTTTGGGGGTTATTGTTAAAATTACTATATTTTGGGCTCTACAGCTAGGTTATTAATTGCCTATTCCTAGGTGGGGGTTAGATGTGTGCTTTCATCAAAAGCTCACTAGTTCCACTAGAACTCTTTAGCCTCCAAAGCTAAAGAAAGAAGGCCATAGACCTTTTTTGCTTTTTTGAGATATTAAGTTATTTTGATTGCTTCAGAAGCCTAACAAAGTAGGCTTTTCAGATCTTTAGTTGTAGAGTTAGCTTATAATTTTATAAAAACCTTTATAGTTTATTAAAAATTTAGCTAATAATTTTATGTTAAAAATTTAAGTATTTCCCAGTATCAGTATGCAAGGTCTGTCATATCTGTCCCCGATCCTCACCCCACCAAATCAAGTGTTTGACTTTTTTCATGGGAATGCAGTAGGGAAGCAGTACAAAAATATATAGATTTTTTTTTCACTTACAGAATTTTCCTATTCAGAACCCTACAGTAAAATTTAGAGAGTGCTCATATGTTGTATGGAGAAAAGATAACAATGACTGATTAAAAGTGGGATAAAACTAATGCCTATACTTCTGGGATATGTACTTGATCATTTTCCCAATACTTTCATGAGATCTCGGGATTGGAAGGTAAACTAAATCATTTAGTCCCATGGAAGCAGCTCACCCTGCAGTCTTCACTAGGTGATACTTAACCCTGAACTGTCCAACATGGTAGTAACATATATGGTGGGTGAATACTTTAGATGACGTTAGTGTGAATTAAGGTATGGATTGTGATATAGAAATGCATATTTTATATAAAGTACCTTGTTAATTTTATATTGATTATAGAGAGAATGTTTTGAACATCTTGCATTGATAAAATATATTGTTTTGATTAATTTTACTTCCTTTTGCTTTTTTAATGTAACTCAAAGAAAATTTAAAATCACTTATGTGGTTTGCATATATTTCTGGTGGACAAAGTGTCCATCTGTCCTGTATTAGAACCTCACTAATCTCTGAGAAAGTTGTGCGGTCACTGTTACATAGCTGAACGCTGCTATTCAGAGGTGCTCATTTACTTTTTGAGATGAGAAGGTTATTTCTCCTTTAGTATTATACAATCCTCTGGAGGCAGTCCTGCAGAGTTCCTGAAGTTTGGGAGTTTGTTTTCCATTTCTTTTAACAGTGTTTATAAGGCAGAGAACCAGTTTTTGTACCATTGTTGCTACTTCCCTCTGAACTTTATTTTGTACATAGCCTTTTCTGAGGCTACATTTTAGAGAAATAAGCTAATGAATCTTAAAGTTAACCTTTTAGGACTACTTTATTTTCTTACTGATGTATGTTGTCAACTAAGATACTTTTATCTTCTTGGGCTGCTATAGTTTTGCTTATTCATCTTTTTTTTCTTAGATTCAGAGAACTTACTGAATATATCAAATATGCCCCCATCTTCTATTTCTGAAGTTCTGTTCTAGTTCTGACCTTCATTAAAACTTTGTCTTTCAGATTACAGTTTGGGATGAGGGAAAAAGCACATGGTTTCGCGCCACATATTTCCATATTATATTTTACTTTGGAGTCTTAAGAGTCCTAGAAAGAAACCTAGCTTTAGTCACTTGTAGATTTCACACGTGTACCTTCGGTTTTTTTCACCGAATTATGAAATAATATGACTTAACTGGGGTCATAAGACTACCAGACTCTTGAAATGTATATATCTGCTGAGTTGATATACAGCTAAGTAGCTGTTTATCTGTCTTACTTTATTAATACTATAGCTTCTTATTTCTCTACTTTCCTTGTATTCTCCTCATGGTTAATCTTAAGATTTCTTCCTTTGGCCGGGCGGTGGTGGCGCACGCCTTTAATCCCAGCACTTGGGAGGCAGAGGCAGGTGGATTTCTAAGTTTGAGTCCAGCCTGGTCTACAAAGTGAGTTCTAGGACAGCCAGGGCTATACAGAGAAACCCTGTCTCGAAAAATCAAAAAAAAAAAAAAAAAAGAAAGAAAGAACAGAAAAAAGATTTCTTCCTTTGTACTCTTAGGAATTTGTCAAAATAAATAAAAAAATGCCTGATTTACCTGTTAAAAAGGAAGAACTAGGGGTAGGACTGAAGGAGCTGGAGGAGATTGCAACCCCATAAGGTGAACAATATCACCTAAATGGACCACCCAGAGAACCCAGGGACTAAACCACCAACTAGAGAGTATACATGGAGGGAGCCAGGACTCCAGGTACATATGTAGAAGAGGATGGCCTTATGTGACATCAGTGGGAGGGGAGGGAGGCTTGATGCCCCAGTGTAGGAGGATGCCAGAGGGGTGAGGTGGGAGTTGGTAAATGGGTAGAGGAGCACATTCATAGAGGCAAAGCGAAGGGGAAAGGAGGGAGGATGGGATGGGAGGCTGGTGGAGGGGTAACTGGGAAGGGGGATAGCATTTGAAATGTAAATGAATAAAATAATTTTAAAAAGTAAACACATGGTGGTTTATGATGTCCATGGCTTCATTTTCTTTCATTATGAATTTTTAAAATGGAATTGCTTCTGATTCCTTGGCAATAATAATAGGGGGAATAATAGAAGAATTGTCATCAAGCCCAGCTAGCCAAAACAACACTGGTGATAAAAAGACTGGGTACTGTCTTCTTTTAGTTTGTTTTTTTTAATTATTATTATTTTTATTTGATTTTTTTTTTTTTTTTACATTTGTTTATTTATCCTGGGGGTGGACATACTTGTGGAGGTCAGAGGACAACTTGCAGGAGTGAGTTTGGGAGAACTGAGCTAAAGTCTTCATGCTTGCCAGCAAGCACCTTTACCCACAGAGCTGTCCAGCTGGTTGGCTGTTAATTGACTTTAAAAAAAAAATGCCGTAATGATGAATGATGATGACTTATGGTTTCATTTCTTTAGTCTGACTCAAATACATAGATGTACACACATAATTTTTTCAAGCTATTGCAAAACTTTTTCAAGTAGTAGCAGCTTTCTAACACCAACTGATATCTTATTCGGCCTTGTTAACTTTTTATTCTGAGACAAAGGTCTCCAAGCTGTTGCTGTTGCTCAAACTGTCCTTAAAGTCACTGCAGCTTTGGCAGGCCTTGAACCTGTATACTTACTGCCTTAGACTCCCGAGTAGCCACCAGGCCCGACCTTTCTCTACTTATTCTTGTTTGTACATATTTGTCTCTTAAATTTTTTCTAGTCATTCCTCCCCTTTTAAGATTAGAAGGTGGCTTTATTTCAGGTTTTAGGGAAAATCCCTTCCTTCATGGTATAAACATCTGCTTCCTTATTTAACCTCCTTCCAGTGACCTATCTGTCTTCTCTAAGGTTCAGTTGATACATTAAATTGAAATGATTTCTACATTTACTAATTTGAACAACAGTTTACCTAGTTGCTTAAACCTGAGATCAGAAATGTAAGAATTAGCACCCCCTCCTACAGGTTAATTACAGGAATCCATCAACTTAGTACTTTGATATATAGACTAATATACCATCTAAGAGAAATTTAATGCAAATTGAGGCTGGAAAAGTACTCAGTGATTAAGAGCCTGTTGCTGCTTTTCCCGGGGACTCCTTTATTTCCCAGCACCCATACAGGGTACTTCATAACCGCCCATAACTTCACCTCCAGGGGATTTGATGCCCAATTCTGGCTTGTATAAATGCTCATGTGCATGTGTACCCACACATACACATACAGATGTACATGAATGAAAATAAGATGTTAGTTCATCAGTTCTATCTGTAATCCTGTCACTAGCTTAAAAATTACAGCCCAGCAACAGAAATGAGAGAGAAGCTCATTCAGCATTGTCGAAATCAAGAACTGACGCCCAAAGTTGTCTGACATTAGAGCCATGGTATCCACATGTCTGTACTCATACACAAATTTCACATTAAAAAAAAAGCCTGTTGTAGTAAAAACTAGCTGGAGGAATGCAGAATAGCACACGAACCTTTAAAATAGGAGCAGGAGATATGCCTATATAATCTTGTAATATTTCAGTGTTCATGTTATACTGAGTTTGATATGCAGGTATTTTTAAAGATCATTTATGTTAAAAATATTCATACCATTTTAATCACCATTAAATGAAGTTCTTCAACATTTTTTCTTTGGCTATAACTTAGAAATTTGACTAAGCAAATGCCAGAGAGTTGTAGTTATATGTATTATGTAATACTAGGGACATTAAGTAGTAGACATGTAAATTTCTGTGGTAATATCTTTTCCTTTTATAATCTGTGATTGGCTTTCATAGTTATGAGTTAGTTTTGCAATGGAGGTTTCACTGTGTTACCTGGGCAGGCCTTGAGCCCAAGTGCTCAACTGACTCTGCTGCTCTACTTCCATTTTGGGCTGGAACTGCAGCTCTGCATCATTACCTGCCCCTCCCCCAGCCCCATTAGAATTAATTGAAAAATTTGGAGGCAAATTTAATTTTTTGTCATTACTTAAAATCCAAAGATTGAATTTAAAACCATATAGGAAAGACTAAATTTATCCATGATAAAGTTATTGATGTATCCTTTGTATCTTTGTAACCTGGTATTTATTTTCTTAAATTGCAGTGACAGTGGGAGAAATAGAATCTATATGAATGGCAAAAGATAAAGTTATTGATGTATCCTTTGTATCTTTGTAACCTGGTATTTATTTTCTTAAATTGCAGTGACAGTGGGAGAAATAGAATCTATATGAATGGCAAAAGAAAAAGAAAAAAGAAAAATCCAGTTCTTCAAATTTTTCAATAACGTGTTAGAACTTATTTGAAATATATTGTTATTCAAGTATTTTTTTGATTCCTAGAAATAGTAAATAAATTGAACACAGCTCTATACAATGTATTTTACTTTTGTCAATCAACAGAATAGTTTGCCTTCTCTTAAATATTTGATAGAGAAATAATATCTATTAACTAAAATATTTTATAAATACAAGTTATTATAAGAGATCAGTGTTGCTTCTTTGTAACTAGCTTGATCAGGGAGTACCTTCATGACTCAAGAGTATTTTGGTGGGAGCCTAGGTGAAAGTATACATTTATTTATATATTCATGATTATAAATGTCAAATTACATCACCCACATACATATAAATAACACTTCCTTACCCAGAGATTACTTCATTCTGGCACTGTGACTATTTTACATGTGCAGGAAACGAATCAGTGGGTGGTTAAGACTTTCAGATTTAAAGACTTAGGTTGTTTTTAAAATTCAAGGTAAGGAAAGATGCTTAAGAAATGAAAACCTGGACTGGAGAGATGGCTCAGTGGGTAAGAACACTGACTGCTCTTCCGAAGGTCCTGAGTTCAAATCCCAACAACCATATGGTGACTCACAACCATCTGTAATGAGATCTGATGTCCTCTTCTGGAGTGTCTGAAGACAGCTATGGTGTACTTACATATAATAAATAAATCCTTGGGCTGGAGCTAGTGGGGCTTGGAGAGAGAAGACAGTGTCTGAAGACAGCTACAGTGTACTTCCAGATAATAAATAAATCTTTAAAAAAAGAGAAATGAAACTTTACCTCCCTAGGTTAACAAACACTTATATTGTTAATCTATTCTTTATACTGTATTTGCCAGGTTAGCTCTAGACTTTAGGTTTTGTATTTTCTGGGATGCTTGCATGCAAATTCTGGAAAATTTGTTGGAGGCAGTAGCCAAACTGCTTTGTCATTTATCTTTCAATAAAATTTTTACAGAAGAAATTTTTGAAAGTGTGACCATCTACTTTTTTTTTTGAGATTATGTTACTTATTCATATTTTGTTAGTATTTTAAAGAAAATCTATCTCTCAGAAAACAGTCATATGGGAATTGATAAGTAAAATGTTTTAGATAATTTTAAACTAATGCGAAGCAATTATGTACGTAAAATGGTGTACTTAAATCTGCCTAATCACTTCGTTGCTGTATTACTAAGACTGGCCGTGTTAAAAGGCAGCAGTAAACTTCAAATTTTACAGGTCATATTCCCTTGTTAGGTGTAACTGAGTTGAAGGCTGCTCCATCCTTTCAGTCATCTTGGCTTTCCTCCCTTCTTCTGGGTGGGGCTCTCTCAGCTTTAATTTTCAGCCTAATGTGTTATTGTGGTCCAGGACTTTGCCCTGGATCCTCTTTGGGAATCCAATCCCTTCCCAGTAGTATCTATGTGCAGATAACTTATTTTTAGCACCAAGCAACCTTGAAATTTTTTAGTCATTATGCTTAAAACGTTGTCTACTGAACACCTTAAATATAGTAGACATCTCAAACTTAACATGTTAAAGGTTATGGTTGATTTTCGCATTCCCTATCCAATTTTCCTCCATCGCCCAGATTTTTCATAGTTATCACCAACCATCAAGTTGCTCAAGTCAAAAGCCAGCAGTTACCCAAGTTACCCTTGATTTGGGTTTTTTCCCCACTGGTGTTGTCTAATTTATTAGCAATATTCCACCAGCTCTACCTTCAAAAACATATTTCAAATCTTTAATCTCTCATTGCTTTTTACTAGTAGCTTAATTTAATATACTCGTTCTTGGATCATTGCAGTAGTCTTCTTAATTCTTATTCCACTTCACTCAGTAGTAAGAGTTATCTTTAAAATGTGAATCAGGTCACTTGCCTGTGAAAACCCTCCAGTGGTTTCCCCTCCTGTCTAAAATAATATTCAAACTTCTTACTTTGGCTGAGTTCCACATGATCTGGTCTCTGCCTGCCTCTCTGACCTCATTTCCTATCCCGTTGTCTTTTTCCTCTGGTATAGATCACATATCTTCTCTTTTGTTACTGAAAGTAGCAGATTTATTGCCAGTTTAGGGTCCTTCCTGTTGTCTGGAATGCTTCCTGCCTTTTCTTAATTCAGCCCTAAAACAGTACTGATTATGAACCAAAGACTGTTGAAGAAAAGACAATGAATGAGACACAGGTACATACTCTGAGGTGTTTTATGCCTTCTGTCTGGTGGGTTCCTTGATATGGCAAAAGCAAAGGATAGTTGCTGAAGTTTTTTTTTTTATTTTTTTTTTAATTCTCAGATAATTTGCATAGCACATGCATGCATGTGTGTGACAGTTTTTGAGATTTTGCTTTCACTTATTAAATTCATTACTTTAAGTATAAACTACTAGAAGACCTTAACTGCCTCATAAAGTAGGTTGTACAAGTATAAACTTGAGCCTTTCACAGGGAGTTTATCCTAATGTGATTTTTCTGTGTTCCTTAAGTTGTCTTTTAGTTCTCACAGCCTATAGTTTATTTAATTTTTCCTGTGTGTTAGGGCTTATCATCTTTAGTTACAATCTACATGACTTTTATCTCTGAATTCATAGATTTTGAAATGTAGCATTGTATGAAAAGATATTAACTGTTTGTGTTTGTCTAAACTTGGCTTTTGACTGACAACAATATGAAATTCATAGTACACCTTCCTGAACTTTGTATGTCTACGTTTCCCCCAGCATTTCCTGTAAGATTTCAGGTACATACTATAGTAATTGGACTTTTATTAAAAGTTAAGACTGAAAATGTGAGAATATTACTTGTACATGCATACGAGTCTGTCTCCAATTTATTTTAATTTATTAACTTACTTTTAACTTGAGTTACATGAAAGTAACTTTCATTTTTCTGTATTTTGCTATGTTCCAATGGATCTGCTACTCCTGTTTGGACTGAATGTGCCATTACAATGTGGAATTTTTCACTTGCTCTCTTCTGTGAATTTGTTCTGTTGGAATCTGGAACACTGGAATGATGGAAATGTTTCCATTACAAAGTAGCTGTGAGTATACTATGTAATTTATACAAAATCTTGTTTGTAGTCTTAAGTTAATTTTAACTTGTAATTAGATGAAATATGACCTTTAAGGAAACTTAAATTTTAAAATATAGTTTTAGCTGTACTTGTAATACTTGGCTTTAAAATACTATATTCTGATTAGGCTCCTAATTATGTTCAAAATTAGCTTTTAGTTTAATTGTCTACTTGGGTCTCCAGTATTTGGATTAAAAGTTAGTTTATAATATTGGGAAGGATGGAAGTTGTGGCTTAGATATAAGTGAAAAGTGTAGACCATTTAAATCCAGATGTGTTGGAGTAATGCTTTGCTATCGAGTTGATTTACCATTAGAATTGAAATGTGTCAGAAACTTAGATGATGTTTATACCTCTTGATAGTATTTGTGACTGTACTTAAATATGAGTAAGACTATTTCTGAAGTAAAATTAACCAGTAAGTCTCTACTTACTCCACAGTGTAACTATGAACAGTAGTTTTCACCAGTTGTTCAATTAAGAATTAGACTTACTTAACCAATTTAGAATTAAATTTTTAAAAATTACTTGTGGAATGATTGTTCAGGTCATCAAAGAATCAAAACTCCATGTAATTGACATAATTATAGTTTATTTTGAATCCATTATTTCATTTCATGAAGATGGAAGTAGCAAGATCATGGGTAATCTTGAAATGATACAAGTGGGCCTGAGGTTACGATTACATTGATTATGAAAATCTTCAAGATTTATGGAAAAGAGGTGCTTTAAGCACAAATATTTATTTTATTGCATAAGTCAAGATAATTTAAAGGAACATATAAGTGTGGAAATTAGTTTGAGCAAAGGCTCTTATACACATTAACGGGGATTTGACTTTTTTTGTGGTTAAAACTTCTTTGTTATTTTGTTGCTTTAGTTTGTTGGTCAGTTCTTGATACTAACTTACTGTCAAGTGAAATCTTTGCTCTGAAAATAGGCTTCATTAATCCTTTATCCCTGGGTTTTAATAATTAATCATTTTATTTTCAAGTCATGTTCAATTTATTCTGTATCTTGCAATTAATGTTTTCACTGATGATAATATAAGCTATTTGATTCTCTATGAAGAATAGTTTGTGTAATTTAAAAAAATAGGTGAATGCATGGGGGGAGGAATTTATAATGTTACAGCATTGATACATGAGTTACATGTTTCTTCTTACCTTCCTCAGCAACCGAAGAACCTTGAGGGCTATGTGGGATTTGCCAACCTCCCAAATCAAGTATACAGAAAATCCGTGAAAAGAGGATTTGAATTCACTCTTATGGTAGTAGGTAAGATGGTTTCTTACTAATCTGGAATTCTGCGCTTTTTAATCATCTTTGGATAAATTAAAAATAATATCTCAAGTTACAGTGAATGCATGTTGTATTTTATCTTATGTGCAAACATTTAAAAATACAGTTATTGCATAATAGGGTTTGTATCTCCTCTGCCTCCTTTCGTTGGTAAAAGCTGAGAATTGAGAAATGATGGGCGGTAGCTGTTGAGTAGTCTCTCTGAGTAATTGCTAAAGGAAAGCCACCAAGTGGTGCTTACTTCTAGAGGATGTTTGTCCTCTGGCTATTCACCTTCAGTGGAGTTGTGTCACATGAGCACATTCAGTAATTATTTGCTTTGAATTTTGCAAAGAAAGGTGTATTAAAAGGTCATAATTCAAATGATTATCTTTTCAATTTACATTCATTGTGTGGATATTGTGGGGAAGTGTTATTCTTCTTGTTTTCTAATTCAGTCTGAACACTTTATAATACATTTTAAGTATCATTAAAGGTTATTTATTTTGAATATGGGTTGGTTAATGTCATCATTTTATATATATATCTATAAAGAAGCAGCCTGTATTTTTACACCAGGTAAGTTGAGAATATTCAAAGGCATTCTTATTCTTAAGTGACTATTTTCACTGGCTAGAGGCTGATTTAAAATCCTAAGATCATGAGTATAAAGGAAATTGATTATATTTCCTTGCTCCTGTTTTAAGAAGGTGAAAGCAGGACAATGGATGAAGTTGAGTCCATGCTGGACTTAAACAGTGTATATTGTTTTGCTAATCATATTTTACCACATATTTATTTTTGTATTAAGTTACTAGACTTAACTGAAATACTCTTTACTGAAGGGAACAGTATTTTTCTAAATTAAATTTTTTCCCTATTGGTTAACTTTTTTGTATTTTGGAAGTTGGATTTATTATAATAGTTGATGTGGTTAAAACATTACAATTTATCCTTAATAGTGTTGGTGTAGTGGTTTGAGTGAAAATGTCCCTCATATCTGAACATCTCTTTCCCAGTTGCTGGTATGACACTTTGGGGAGGCTTAGGAGGTATGGCCTTACTGGAGGAAGAAGTCACTGGGAGCAGACTGAGAGTTTACACCTTATCATTACTACCAACTTGCTCTGTAAGCTTCACGTTTGTGGTTAAGAATGCAAGCTCTCAGTTTCCTACCTCAGCTGCCTTGCCTCCCTGCCATAATGCATTCTTACCCTCTGGAACTTGTAAGCCTAAATAAATTCTTTCTTTTGAAAGTTGCCCTAGAGCTTGTGTGGCTCCTGTCTCTAGCTGCATATGTAGCAGAAGANAAAAAAAAAAGAAAAAGAAGCTGGAACACTGAAGTTGTCTTGGAGACCCCAAGATGATCAAGATGCCAGAGCCATGGGCTAAGAAAAGCTGCTAACAGGGAGTAGAACCAGCCCAGGAGAAAGAAGTTTGTTGCAGTCAACAAAGATGAAAAAGGAATTGGAGATCTGAAGCCTGCTTTCCCATCAGACATAGAGATGCAGAGTGTGGAGTTTGCCCAGCTGGTTTCCTGCCTTGCTTTGGGGATCACAGTTAAGTGACTGAATGAACCTCAGAAGAGACCTTGAACTTTGGACTTTTAATGTTGTTGAGACTGCTATAGACTATGGGACTTTTGAAGTGGACTAAATGTATTTTTTAAAAAAGATTTATTTATTTATTATATGTAAGTACACTGTAGCTGTCTTCAGACGTACCAGAAGAGGGCATCAGATCTCATTACGGATGGTTGTGAGCCACCATGTGGTTGTTGGGATTTGAACTCAGGGCCTTCAGAAGAGCAGTCAGTGCTCTTAACCTCTGAGCCATCTCTCCAGCCCTTATGAAGTCTTTTCTTTCTTTCTTTCTTTTTATTTATTTATTTATTTATTTATTGGTTTTTCGAGACAGGGTTTCTCTGTGTAGCTGTCCTGGAACTCACTTTGTAGACCAGACTGGCCTGGAACTCAGAAATCCGCTTGCCTCTGCCTCCCGAGTGCTGGGATTAAAGGCATGTGCCACCACACCCGGCGACTAAATGTATTTTTGCTTTGTGCTCTGTTTAGGTATGGCCCCCATAGACTCATATGTTTGAACAAGCCTGTGTGGGCCAGGGAGTGGAGTGTGATGGTTTGTATGTGCTTGGTCCAGGAAGTAGCACTAGTTAGTTGGAGGTGTTCCCTTGTTGGAGTAAGCCTGTCACTGTGGGTGTGGGCTTTAAGATCCGACTCCTAGCTGCCTGTCAGGCAGTATGGTGCTAGCAGCCTTCAGATGAAGATGCAGAACTCCCAGCTCCTCCTGCAGCATGCCTGCCTGGATGTCGCCATGTTCCTGTTTTGATGATGATGGCCTAAACCTCTGACCTGTAAGCCAGCCCCAATTAAATGTTATCTTTATAAGAGGAGTTGCCTTGGGGCTGGCAAGATGGCTCAGTGGTTAAGAGCACTGACTGCTCTTCCAGAGGTCCTGAGTTCAATTCCCAGCAACCACATGGTGGCTCACAATCATCTGTAATGGGATCTGATGCTCTCTTCTGGGGTGTCTGAAGATAGCTACAGTGTACTCATACATAAAATAAATAAATCTTTTTTTTTTTTAAAAAAGAAGAGTTGCCTTGGTCATGTCTCTTCACAGGAGTAAAACCCTAACGAAGGCACCAGTATATAGAGACAACTAAAGCTTGTGCTACTAAATGAGTTGCATTTGTATTTAACATGACAACTCAGACAGTTTTGAGCTCATTAAAGTTCTTTTTTTTTTTTTTTTTTTTTTTTTTTTAGTTTTTTTTTTTTTTTTTTTTTCTTTTTTTTTTTTTTTTTTTTTTTTTTTTGATGTCAGTGATTTTTAAATGACTTAAACTGTAGACAGTGTGAGTCACTAAGTGTGGTGGTTTGAGTAGGTGTGTTCCTCATAGACTCATGGTTGAGTGCTTGGACCATGGCAAGTAGCACTATTAGGAGCCTTGTTGGAGAAAGTTGTGTCACTGTGTGGACAGACTTTGAAGTTTACTGTGATCAAGCTTGCTCATTGTGGAGCATCGTCCCCTTCTGCTGCCTGTAGAAGATCAAGATGTAGAACTCTCGGCTCCTTATTTAACACCATGCCTGCCTAGATTCTGCCATGTTTTCTGCCATGATGATAATGGACTAAACCTATGAAATTATTAGCCCGCCCCAATCAAAATGTTTTCCTTTATAAGAGATGCCATGCTTAGGGTGTCTCTTCACATCAATAAGACACTAAGAGAACTCTTAAGTTTTACATTAGAATTTTAGTTTAAAGACTAGCATTTGAATGCGTTTTTAGTAGAATATCAGGTCGTTTGAATAAGATTTCCTCCATAGTCTCCGTGGTGCTATTGGGGCAGGCTGGAAGGTGCGGCTTTCCTGGAAGACCTTTATCACTGGCAACAGGCCTTACCATATTCCCAGTTGGCTCTCTGTTTCATGTTTGTGATTCAAAATGTGAGCTCTCAGCTTGCTGCTCCAGCTATGCCTGCTGCCATGATTTCTGGGCTCTCACGTGACTCTAAACTTCTAGAACCATAAAGCCAAATAAACTCTTTCTTAAGTTGCTTTGGTCATGGTGTTTCATCAAAGCAACAGAAAAGTAAGTAACATACTTTGTGTAGCCTTGGCTATCATGGAACTCACTCTGTAGACCAGGCTGGCCTGGAACTCAGAGATCCCAAGTGCTGAGATTAAAGGCATGGGCCATCATGCCCAGCCAGCTTGCCTTTTTTTAAGGGGGAAAAAAACACCCATCCCAGGACTACTTTCCTAGAGGTGGCACTGCCCACAGTGGGCTAACGCCTCCTATATCAATCATTCATCAAGAAAGTACCCCACAGATTTGATAGAGGCCTTTTCTCAGTTGAGGTCCCCGCCTTTTAGATTACCCCCCCCCCCAATTAACCAACACAGTATCTGAGGATCAAGGCCATGTTGTGTTATTTTCTTATGTTTTTGTGGGGGTGGAAAGCAGGAGCCAGGGTGTATGTTTGAGTAGGCTGAAGTCATCTGATCCTGATTCTCTTTAGAGGAAGCATTAATTCTCTTAGCTTTACTGAGGAATCCTCTAATAAAATGCAACTTGTTTGCTGTTCCTGCCATAGTGTTTCTAATACCCAAGGATGGCCATGAATGTACTCTGTAGCAGTTCTAGTTTGCTTTCTGTTGCTTGTAATAATCACAATGGTCAAAAGGCAAAACAAAATACCACAAACTTGGGGGAGAAGAGGGTTTATTTCATCTTACAGCTTGGTCTCTCATGAAGGGAAGTCAAGGCAGGAAATGAAGGAATACTGTTTACTGGTTTGCTCCTCATGGCTTGTTAGGTTATTTTCTCATATAGTTGAGGTTCATGTGCCAGCCAGGCTTGGTACTACCCACAGAGGGAGACATTTTCTCAATTTAAATTCCTCTCTTTTCCCTGTTGACCCTCCCTAGCTTGTGTCAGGTTGACAAAAACCGACAAGGGCAGTAGCAGATTATGATATTGAATTGGTCCTTCTGCTTATGCCCGTTCAACCCTTCAGTTAGACTTATACCCAGCTATAATACATTTTTCCCCTCTTCATGATAAAATCTTAACTGAGGATAAAGAAAAACAGGTTTAATATCTTATTTTCCAATGCTCCTTGAATATTGTTTTAATTATCTTTGTATAGTATGTATATGTAGGGACTAAAGCTTTTTCATCTGTATAGTGTTGTGCCTAACTATCCCTAAATAAATATCTCCATATAGTGATTCTAACTTTCAGATCCTAACTTTCAGGCCTTAAGCTGAGGCTAACAGCATTATTATTATTATTATTATTATTATTATTATTATTATTTGTAAGTCATAGAGCATTGTGTCTGTAGCTCATAGGAAGCTGAATCCATCTAATATAATATTCTCTTCTTAAAAATTGCAAGATGTTCCTTATGAGCTGGGTTCTCATTTTTGAAATCTAAATCCAGAACCATTTTATTTCTTAGATTGACATAAACTGAGAACTTTAAATGGTGATTTCTTTACAAAGTATTTTACTTTGTGTGTGTATGGTGGCGGTGGAGAGACTTAAATTAATAATCTTTTCAGAAATATTTGTTTAGTCATTAATTTTAACATTTTTATGTCAAAGAGGCATGGTGTGCAATTTTATGTTTTGTCCTTCAAAGTAGCTTATAATTTGTATTAGAAAAAATGAATATTAAAAAGATATTCTGTTTCCAGGTAATAGAAGTAGAAGTATAATAATAAGAATCATAAAATTTAAAACTTCAGGAGTACTTTTTTGAGAATAGAATTGAGGTAGGGATTGAAGTTAGAGGAACAGACCAATGCTGAACACTTAACACTGTCTGTCTGTCTGTCTGTCTCTCTCTCTCTCTCTCTCTCCCTCCCTCCCTCCCTCCCTCCCTATCTGTCTATCTTTTTATCAACAGTAATATATATATTACAAGAGGATTTACTAGATTTGCCCACACGAGTTTAATTGGGTTGTTCAACAGCAGCCATATGCATGCTGGAGAAATGGAAAACCTGGTAGTTAATCCCTCTATGTTCCAGTGTCAGTGAAAGATTCTAGCTGCCTCAGGGTATAAGCACCTACCTGTAGATAACTGAGGAGCACAGGCAAAGCAAAAGCATTTCCCCCAGACTTCTTTCTATTTGGGCTACTCCAGAGAAGTGCTGCTCACCATGGAGGGGATTTCTCCTCAGTTAATCCTTTTTAGGATTACTCTCACATATTTTCCCAGAGCCTTACCTCTTAGTTGATTTCAGATGCAATCAAATTGATAACCAAATTGGTAACCAAGGTTACCAATAACACCACCTTTTCATAATTTATGTGTCAGACACATGTTTATTATGTATGTTAAGTCACAATCCTATAGTAACCATTTCAGAGATGGAATTGAGGTATTAGATTAGCTTACTTCTGCTCATGGATGCAAATACAGTCTTTTTCTGACTGTTAACATCCATGTAAAGGCTCTTTTGAGAATAATGAGTGTATATTAATACTTAGTTGAATACAGTGAAGCCAGTCTATCTAGAGAATTCTTCATTGCAAAGCTTTGCTTAAAAATCAAATTAATTAATTAAATATTAAATTAATTAATTCAGAGCTGAGACTGAAGGAATGACCATCCAGAGACTGCCCCACCCGGGATCCATCCCATAAACAGCCACCAAACCCAGACATGAGATTTTGCTAACACGACCCTGATATAGCTGTCTCCTGTGAGGCTATGCCAGTGCCTGGCAAATACAAAAGTAGATGCTCACAGTCATCTATTGGATGGAACACAGGGTCCCCAGTAGAGGAGCTAGAGAAAGTACCCAAGGAGCTGAAGGGGCTTGTAGCCCAATAGGAAGAACAACAATATGAACTCACCAGTACCCCCAGAGCTCATGACTCTAGCTGCATATGTAGCAGAGGATGGCCTAGTTGGCCATCAATGGGAGGAAAGGCCCTTGGTCTTGGGAAGATTATATGCCCCGGTATAGGGGAATGCCAGGGCCAGGAAGTGGGAGTGGGTAGGTTGGGGAGCTGGGGAAGGGGGGAGGATATAGGGGACTTTTGGAGAGGGAACTAGGAAAGGGGATAGAATTTGAAATGTAAATGAAGAAAATATCTAATAAAAAATGCATTAAAAACCAGTATCAGGCTGGGTGTGGTGATGCAGTAGAAGGCTGAGGCAGGCCTTTGAGTTCCAGGCCAGCCCAGGCTATATAGTGAGACACTGTCTCAAACAAAGCAAAAGCAAAATTCTATCACTCAAACTACCAAGAACCAATGTCAGATTTGTCATATAATGAAGCAGTTTAGGTCTGTGTTTAGTGAGAAATGTCTCATTCTTGATGGCATCTCTGTTTGCAGTCCCCTAAACAAGTGGTTGGGTGTGAAAGCTTCCACTATGCTGAATTCTGCACCTCACTAAATCGTGTTTAGTAGTAAATCTCATATCTGGTCCAAAAGGAAAAAGTCCTGTACATAAATAAATAAATAAATAGATAAATAGATAAATGTCTATTTATCAAATAAATTTCTTATGTGTTGTGTGTGTTATATATGCATAATACATATATTGAGTCAGTGTCTAACTCTGCAGCTTGATACTAGTTTTTAATTAATTTTTAAGCAAATATTTGCAATCAAGAATTCTCTAGATAGACTGGCTTCACAACTGAGTATTAGTATACTCATATTAAAAGAGCCTCCAGAGGCAGAAGCAGGTGGATTTCTGAGTTCGAGGCTAGCCTGGTTTACAGAGTGAGTTCCAGGACAGCCAAGGCTATAAAGAGAAACCCTGTTTCGAAAACCAAAAAAAAAAAAAAAAAAAGCCTCCACATGCATGTTAGTAACAGAAACAGACTGAATACATGTACATATTGAATACTGAATACATATATATAATACACATATATTATAGAAGGAATGTATCTGATAAAGCTATGAATCATAAATATTTAAATAAATATTTTTCTAATACTTTTTTTTATCTACTTTATATCCTGATTGCAGCGCCCTCCTTCCTTTCCTCCCAGCCCTGCCCTTACAAATCCCTCTTCCCACTACCCCCTCCACTTCTGCTCAGAGAAGGGGAAGCCCCCCTGGGTACCACCCCACCTTGGGACATCCAGTCCCATTAGGACTAAGCACATCCTCTCTCACTGAGGCCCAACCAGGCAGTCCATGTAGGGGAAAGGGGATCCAATGGCAGGCAACACAGTCAGAGACAACAACCCTCCCCCCCCCCGACACACACACACACACACACACACACACACGAGATATTAGGGAACCCATATGAAGACCAAGCTACATGTCCTGCTACAGATGTGTAGAGGACTAGGTCCCACCTGTGCGTGCTCTTTGGTCGGCATTCAGTCTTTGTGAGCTCCCAGGGGTCCAGGTTAGTTTACCCTGCATCTTGTGATATCCTTGATCCCCTCTGGCTCAGTCTTAAGCCCCTTTTTATTAGTGCATTTTTCATGACTAGTTTTAAGATTCAGAACTAGGGATGAAGTGGAGAAAAAAAAAGATCAGGGATGTTAGGACAATTAATAGGTTAAATGGTTGATTAGGCTTTAGTTTGGACTTTAGTTGAATTTCTTTAAATACAACCATTGGGAAATAACTGTTATGCTTCTATTCTCTAGTGAAGTTTAGCTTTCTGGACAGCCAGTCAGATTTCGTCCATTTGAAAGCTGGTTTGTTATTTTCTCATAAAGAGTATTTAGCTGTTTAACTTGAAACTGGTAGTTTTGATGCCTTCATTAGAATCTATTCCCATTGGCTATGTTCAAATGTTGCCATAATCTTTCTATATACTAGAATTTCTTTCTTTAAAACAAAGTTCTGTTGTGTGTGTATGCACATGTGTGCAAATGACTTTTGTTTTTGGTGCCAAATAATATTCTGTTTTCTAGATGTTTCATTGTTTATCTCTTTATTACTAAAAAAAAAAAATCTTGATTTTTTTTTTTTTTTTTGAAAGTTGAGATTTTTGTCTTGGACACTAGTTTTTTACTTGCATGTATGATTACTGTATCTGTATGATTAAAGTATTTTTCTCAAGAAACCACAAAACTGACTTCCCAAGTGACTGCACTCTTACGCATTTACAGAAGCAATGAGTGATAGTTTCTATCAGTTCTATTACTCCACGTATTTTTTAGCATTTTATTTTGTCAGTGTTTTTTGTTTTGTTTTGTTTTGTTTTGTTTTTCTCAAGACAGGGTTTCTCTGTATAGCCCTGGCTGTCCTGGAACTCACTCCATAGACCAGGCTGACCTCGAACTCAGAAATTCACCTGCCTCTGACTCCCAAGTGCTGGGATTAAAGGTGTGTGCCACCAGGCCTGGCTCTTTGTCAGTGTTCTTACTTTGAACAACCTAATAGGTGTTGAACTATATCTTACATTTTCATTTACGTTTCCTTAATGACATATAAAATAGTCTTATATACTTATTTGGCACTTGTATGTCTTATGTAGTAGTGTATCAAAAGTATTAGGCACTTTACCCGATGTTAAAGAGTCCATATATATATTTTTAGATAATAGTACATCAGTCCTTTATCAGGTAGGGAGAGGTGTGTGCGCGCATATGTGCATGTTTGTATGTTTGTGTATGTGTTCTGTCTTTTCATCCTATAGACATTGCCTTGCACAGAACTGAAGTGTTTGATTTTAATAAAGTCTAGCTTATCAGTGGTTCCATTTCATGAGTTCTACCTTGTCTTAGTCAGGGTTTCTATTCCTGCACAAACATAATGACCAAGAAGCAAGTTGGGGAGGAAAGGGTTTATTCAGCTTACATTTTCATACTGCTGTTAATCACCAAAGGATGCAGGACTGGAACTCAAGCAGGTCAGAAAGCAGGAGCTGATGCAGAGGCCATGGAGGGATGTTCTTTACTGGCTTGCTCAGCCTGCTCTCTTATAGAACCAAGACTACCAGCCCANAGATGGCACCACCCACAAGGGGCCCTCCCCCCTTGATCACTAATTGAGAAAAATGCCTTACAGCTGGATCTCATGGAGGCATTTCCCCAACTGAGGCTCCTTTCTCTGTGATAACTCCAGCTGTGTCAAGTTGACACAAAGCTATCCAGTACATACCTTTAGTGTTCTTAGTCATTGCTATGTCAGGGACATCTAGGTTTACTTTATGTTATCTCCCATTTTTGCATTTTCAAATCGGACTGTGATCTTTGTGTGTGTGTGTGTGTGTGTGTGTGTGTGTGTGTGTGTGTGTGAAAGGTGTGAAATGTGGAGATTCATTTTTTTACTGGATTATGAATAGTCAGGTGTAACACATGTAGTTGTTTCAGTACCACTTGTGGGAATAACTTTTACTCTGGAATATACCTTTATTTCTGTGTAAGATTGGCTAACTCTTGGTTTTTCTAGGTTGTCTGTTCTGTTAATCTGTTTCACATGTATATAAGCATATGTACACATAGACATATGAATATAAGGTGTATACAACATACATTGTTGTATTATTTTGAGCAAAATATTATGTTAGATCAATTAGAAATAAGAAAGAAATGAGGATAAGAAAGCTAAAAGTTGGGGCTGGTAAGATGGCTTAGCGGTTAAGAGCACTGGCTGCTCTTCCAGAAGTTCTGAGTTCAATTCCCAGCAACCACATGGTGACTCACAACCATCTACAAGGGGATCTGATGCCATCTTCTGACCTGTGGGTGTTGTACGTGTGTTCAGATATTTTGTCCTATTTTGACCACCCCCGACCTCTGCCATGCTATGTAGAATTTTTGAGTTTGATGTAATCTTGTAGTCCTGTTTATTTCCCATCCCTAGTTGGATGTCCGTGCTTTTAAACCCTAAACTGAGAACCCAGTAATTGCTGAGATATATTTCACTTACCAGTTTTCTTTGTTTCTTCTTTGTGATTTTACAGTTTCAGGTCTTATACTTAAATCTCTAATTCATTTTGAATTGAATTTTGTAATACCAATTTTGCATTTGTGCATTCAGTTTCTTTAACACTATTTATTGAAGGAGCTATTCTTCCCGTTGTTCTTTGCTGAAAACCAGTTGGCCATAAATTTATTTCATAATCATATTTCTGAGCATTCTCTTCTGTGTACCTGCTTCTCAATAGTTCTGTAATGTAATCTTTAATCAGTTTAATGCCTTACTTTATGTTGCTTTGATACTTAGAATCATTTTTTTCTTTTTAGATTGTGTGTGTGTGTGTGTGTGTGTGTGGTGTTGTAATTTTAAGATCTGATTGTTACTCTTAGTTTGACTAGACTCAGACTTAGAAGTAGAATCTGTCAGTGAGGACAGCTTTCTTCTTGGCAATCTGCTGGCGCTTTTCTTTGACTTCCTTCATTCTCTTGGCCAAAAGTTTAGCATATTCTGCAGCCTCTTTGTTTTTCTTAGTGCATTGTTTCTTCAGAGCAATGTGTTGGCGTTTATGTTGCAGGACACGCAGGGTAACAAGATGCTGAATCATGGGTGTTTTGGTTTGGGCTTCTTACCTAAATCTTTGTTTTAGGTCTTTCTGACAGTATATTGGTGACCACTTTTTTTAGAGATTGACAAGTTTTCACTGTCCTGTTAGCTCTTTTTAATCCCTGACAAGGAACAGTAGCATCGGGAATATCCTTATCTCCTTTTTTGGGTCCAACAATATTCAAGTTTTGAACACTTAGATTGGAATCCACAATTCATCTGCAAACAGATTTGTGATTCCTTTCTCCAGTTCTCCTTAATCTATCACAAGAACACCTCTTAACTCAACAGGAGGAACACTTTGTTGTCAGTCAAGATTCCTTAATTCATGGGAAAACCACTGATTCAGACCAACACAACCCTTCCACTCTTCATCCAGAGCATCAGCAGCCACTTCTGTGGCCATGTGCTTCTCATAGAACGGATGGAGCTTGTACATCGTCCACTTGAGTGACTTTTTGACAGCTCATGGCCGAACACCTGGGAGGCACCAGAAAAAAGAACTTATTTCCATTAAAAAAAAAAGACATATAAAGACTTTTAGTCATTCCTGAAATAATGTTTTACTTTACAGTAGAGAAAAATATGTTATCCTACTGAGTTCAATGTTTTATCTGTATTGTTAAGTCTATTTAGTTCATAATATAGTTCAGATCTTATTGTTTCCTTAGATTTTTGCTGATCTAGTTGTTCTATGACCGCAATGTCTAATTATAGTTATAGAACTGTTTATTTTTCCACTGTTATCATTGTTTCCTTTACATTCCTTGACTTTATGTTATTTAGTATCTAAGTGTTACATCTTTATGAATTGATGTGTGTTTATAAGTGTCATATCTTTGTGAGTTGATAACTTTTATCAGCATAGAAAGTTCTTTTCTGACTGCCTTGATAGTTTTTTCTATTTTGTGTGATAATAGCATAACTGTTCTACCTCTTTTTGCATGAAGTGTCTGTACTCTTAAGTCTAAAGTGACTACTTTATAGATTCCATACAACTATACAATGCTTTTTATTCATTTGACTCTAGAGAAATTTACATGTAACTGTTAGTGAAGAACTTACACTGTTCTGCTATTTGTTCTCTGAATAGCTTATAACTTTAAGGATCTTAATTTTTTTTTGAGATATTATAAACAGAACCCAGCCTGCATGTGTAAATGTTATTTACTCAAAACATGCCTGTTATTGTATATTAAGTGGTAAAAAGTACATTAACTATTACATTTACATTATACATTTTAACCTTGTATGTTTTTGCCAAAAATGAACTGTATGCTTGGTAGTATTTACAGTTGTGAGCTGCCTGAAATAGGTGCAGGGAACCTAGTTTAGTTCCTTCCCAAGAACAGTATGTACTCTTAACTACTACTAAGCTGTCGTTCTAGTCCCAGATTTCTTTCATCACTCATTATTATCTGTAACAAAGATTAGTACTTTTACTTTTTATTTCACTGTGAAGTGGTGTTACATAAGCTAACTAATCTTTTTTGTTTCTTAAAGTGACTGCCTTTGATTGCTAAAATGTTTTTCTGTTAAATGTATCAGTTACAGTATTAGATATGTTTCATTTAAAGGTGATGGGATATAGGTGGTAAATTATTAAACATTTATTTTAAGAACCTTTGATAGTGTGGATCTTGTTTGGGCATGTTGCACGTTTCCTGTGGCTGTGATAAAATACCTGGACAAAAGCAACGTCAGAAGGGCGCACTTTGCTTTGGTCTCTTGTAGCAGGGAAAGGCTGGTGTCAGATGCCTGAGATGGCTGGCCGCATACTCAGTCAGGAACCAGAGAGAGTTGATTGCTTGCTCTCTCAGCTAGCTTCTTTTATGTAATCAAGGACCTTACCCCAAGGTATTGCTGTCCCCCCTCAGTCCCCATTCTTTAAAGATGGGTTTTCCCATTTATATTACCCAAATCAAAATAACCCCTCACATTCATATCCAGTGGCTAATCTAAAGCAGCTGGAAGTTTGTCTCCTGGGTAATTCAAGATTCTATCAAGCTGACTGTCTTAGCATCACATAGTGTGTGGAAATGAGGACAAAAGTATTTTTTCTGAGCCCTGATCTTTTCTGAAGAGAAATGGAGGACCGTTAGAGGCAGGGGAAACTGGGAGGAGTGGAGGGAAGGGAGCCTGTGGTTGGGATATGTTATATGAGAGGAGAATAAATAAAAGGAAAAAATTAAAAACTATTTTTTCTAATATGGAGTATTAATGTTTTTGATCATGAACCTAGCCTTTGAAAGCTGGCCATCTCTTTGGTCCCAATATGGAATCTTTTGTAGTGTATTTTTGAATGTCACTAACTAGTGGTACTTGCATTTTAGACATTGTATAAAACAATCTAGTTTGACAGATTTTTCTTCTATTTCTTTTAGGTGAATCTGGACTGGGAAAGTCGACATTAATCAACTCATTATTCCTCACAGATTTGTATTCTCCAGAGTATCCAGGACCTTCTCATAGAATCAAAAAGACTGTACAGGTATATATGTTATTGTTGTTAGCTAATAATAAACTGGAGTTATGTTGACATAGAACAAATTAGTTGTAGAACTTTTATTTGGTGTCTAGAAGTAGATTCATATTTGACCTTAAGTGGAAAGTAGTGAACATGACTTAACTAAATTAAAACCAAAAACATATATATAGCTGATCAGAGGAATTATCTTGACTGCCATAATTATCCCAACAATCCTCTAGAAATTGCATTGTGATCTAGTAATCACCCTGGAGTTGTGTTGTTCATTATGATACTCACTTTGCACATATGACTAAGCTTTAACCAGTAATATTAAATAAAATTTAGAATGCAATTTCTTAATTGCATCATACGTACCTCAAATGCTCCATTGCCACATGTGCTGTTTCTTATTTTGGGCAGTCACATAACATTTACATTATTGTAATGACTTAATACCATATGTTAGCTAACGACCAAGCTATGGATGGTCCAATTTATGACCCCTCAGTCTTAATAAGCATACAGCTGAGCTATTAATTCATATAGTTCCTAATTGTGTATTATTTGTGGTAGGACTGGATTTCTGCATTTTTAACAGGATCCCAAGTGGTGGAGCAAGGTCTAAACTCTAGACCAGTGTTTTTCAACCTTCTGATCCTATAATGCAGTTCTTCATGTTGTGGTGATCCCCAGTCATAATATTATTTTGTTGCTAATAAATTAATTTTGCTACTGCTATGAATTGTAATGTAAATATTTGGTATGTAGGATATCTGATATGTGACTCCCAAAGGGTTACAGCCCTTAGGATGAGAGTGGCTACTCTAGACTGTAGGTCTGTACTTTGCAACACAATAACCTGTAGCTTCATGTTGTTTGTTCCTGAGCTTTTGCAATAAATGTAGTCCAAATTGAGATACTCTGCAGGTGTAAAATGTACTGCAGATTTTGAACAGTTAGCATGGAGAAAAAGAATGTAACTGCTCTCATTTTTTTTGTTTGTTTGGTTTTTTTGTTTTTTCGTTTTTTGGTTTTTCTCTCTGTATAGCTCTAGCTGTCCTGGAACTCACTTTGTAGACCAGGCTGGCCTCAAACTCAGAAATCCGCCTGCCTCTGCCTCCCGAGTGCTGGGATTAAAGGTGCCACCACGCCCAGCCCACTGCTCTCATTTTTATACCAACTATATTTAAAGTAACTAATGAAAAATTTTAAAGTACTAACGTAGATCACTGTATATTTTTGTTTGGTAGCACTGGTTCAACTTTTGGCTAAAAGCTTATTGGTAGGCTGATGAAGTAAATAACGTAGCACATTGTGGAGGTGTGTGGGCTTAGAGCTAGATTTGAAAGTACCAGTGATTATGTCAGTGTATAAGATGGACAGAGACATGTACACACTGCCAGGTGTATTATAGTCATTTGATTAAGGAGTGGTTTTGTGAAGGAAATACTTTATTTTCCATTTAGCTTCGTTTGGTTTAGAGGGAAGAAAATGTAACCTTAAAATTACCCACTGAAAGATGTTTGTAAGAATGTGAACCTACATTGTTTTAATTCTAAAGAACAAAAACATACTTTTTTTATATACTTTGTAATATTCAAGATTAGGAAACTTGGAAATTTCTAATGAGCTCTGCAGAATAGACTTCTTTTTTTGTTTTGTTTTTTATTTTTTGAGACAGGGTTTCTCTGTGTAGCTCTGGCTGTCCTGAAACACACTTTGTAGACTAGGCTGGCCTCGAACTCAGAAATCCGCCTGCCTCTGCCTCCCAAGTGCTGGGATTAAAGGCATGTGCCACCACGCCTGGCACAGAATAGACTTCTAAGTTCAGATTTAAGTATAAAATAATATGCTAGATATTGTCATGGACCTTCAAAATCTATCTTTGGTTAGGTAATTTTCTAAGTTTTCATTATTGTTCTCAGCTTGTAGGTAAATAATTCCAGATCTACATTAGTAATAAAATCTAACACTTAGTAAGTCACTGTTGTCATCTCCTAGCTGCTACTGTAAATACTGTGAATGTTTATTAATTTATTTGATTCTTAGTCTTACAACTTTATGTGGTAGATGGTAGTCATATCTCATTTTACAAATGCAGAAGTTGAAACAGAGACTGTATTGTGCCCTGAGATGATGTAATAAATAAATGGAAGAGACAAAAGTTTCACCTCCAAGCTGTAGTGTGTCTACTCCCTTTTCATATACACATGCATGCAAACACACTGCAGGTGTTTAATGACTGTTAGTTGAATAGACTAATCAGCTCTTCATAAATGGATTAATAACTTTATTACTACTTTACAAATAACAACACACTGTCAATTTTATAAACGAACAGCTTTCTTCTGGTTTATTTGCTAAATGACAATCTCAGGTATTAACCGTTAGGAACTATCAACCTTGTTTTTTGAGCCATGTCTTCCACTGGCTGGAAGCTTGCTACTTAGGCATGTTGGTTGTGAACCTCTGAGGTATTCTGTCTCCACCGCCCTGCATTGGCATTGTAAATGCACACTGCTGCTGTACCTGGCTGGCTTTTTTACATAGATTTTGGAGAATCACAATCTGGTCCTTTTGCTTGTGTGCCAACTTCTTTACTGACTTATCTCTCCATTCCTCATTTTTAGCTCTCATTATCTATTCAGATGAAAATATTAACAAGTAATTTTGAGATTTTTAACACATATGAATCTAGTTTAACACGCTATATGACAAAATATTCAGTAAAAGATTATATTCATGGTTTATTATTTATAAGTTGCAGAAATATCTAATAAGTAGGGTTTATAAGACATTGCAATCACTTAAATTCTACATTACATGCTATATTTCTCCTTTGATCTTTTTACATAGTTTTGTTCTGATAATACTTTTATTATCATGAAAACACCTTTTAAGAAAAAAGGGCACAAACTTAAGGATAAGTACTAATGATTTTCACATAGGTATACTATGTCTATCTAGGTAGCCAACTTCTGGGTCAATGAGAACTACGTTTGCAGCTGGTTGTACTTGTTCTGTCTCACTGCTGGGAATATTTTGTAGAAATATGTTAGAGCATATGCTTTTTACTTTTGAATGAACATTTGGGTTTCTGTTTTTTACTCATACTAATATTCTGTGTGTAATGTATGTGTAAAGACAAAGGGCATTCATTGCTTTCATGTGCTGTCTTCCATGTTCAGTAAGTTTGAGGAAATATTCCTGTAGATACTACTCCTTTTTGGTTGTTGACCCATTCTGTTGTGTAAACATTTAAGTGTTTTACACAATAGGTTGGGGTCTTCAGTAACGATGGAGACCTTTTCAAGGATCTGTAGTAGAAAAACAGAAAATATGAAATAACAAAGATGCTGTCATAAGTAAGGTGCTATTAAGATAGTTTTTAGGAGTTTGTGAAGTGGTATGATGGCAAGAGTCAGTAGGTTGAGTGATAAATCTGGCACTGAAGATCTGTGATAGTTACGCAGAGAAGGACAAGAATGAATACCTATAAATGAATATAAAGGAAGCATTCATTGCCAAGAGACTTAGGTTTGCTCAGGTACAAGAGTTGTGCATCCATACCAGGTCTCTTACTTTTTATGTTTTCTAAATAAACATTCGATGTATTAAATGGAGTGTTTCCTTTCTCTGAGCCAAGTAAATGTTTCAGGCTCTCTTCAGAGCTTTGGCCTGACTGCTACTTCTTGCGGACATATGAGTAAAGGTGTAAACCCTTGACAGAAATTTTAACCTTTCCTTCAACATGTTATGCACTTAAATAGTACATTTGTTTATGTTAGTAAATATCTTATCACCATAGGTTAAAAAGTTTATTGCTTATAAAATAAAAATAAAGTGTTTATTGGTTATAAAGCTGAATAATAAACATTGAAGGCTTGACATGTCCTTAGATTGAAAAGCTACAATATTAGGATTATTGGCATCTTTGATTTGTTGGATGTAGGGAGTCAAAGTTGCCTCAGTAAATCCGCAATACATAAACAATTTCGTTTTACTTAATTTCTAGAGAAGAACAGTAGAGAATGCTCATGCTTCATTCCTTAGCATTAAGTTATGCATTTAATCTTAGAGAACCCTTGGTGATGTGACCTGCATAAGAAGAGTGCATGGGAAAGTGACTGTTTGGAACAGATTGTTAAGAAAACTTTGAAATTCCTGGGCTTGAATTAACTTGCTTTTCATGAATCCCATGAGGATACTTGCAAAGCCAGATGATGTGATAGAATTGGATCCTGTAGATGGCAGTAGTTTACAGTTACAGTTTTTGGATCTTTTGCATTGGTTGCTGACTTCTTTGTATTTAATCATGTATGGATACTCAGAATTTCATAGGCCAGAGGTGGAAAATAGACTTACCAAAGTACTTAAAAACTTATTTTTTCTTATGAAGTCAGTAAATAAGGTAAACTTTTTAAAAATGGTACTGTGGGTTGAACCTGGAATCTTGAAAAATGCAAACTAGTCACTTTGCCACATTAGTTACATCTTTTTTAATACAAAAAATGTCCTAAAAATATAAGCTGTTATATTATCATTAAAGGAGTACTAAGATTTGTTAATAAAAAAACCAGACACTATTTGAAGCAGATTTGTATTATGATATGTATGTTATGTGTATGCACATCATGTATGTGTTCAGAGGTTTAGAAAGGGGTGCTATGTCTCCTGGAATTAGGGTTACAGTTAATAGTAAGTCACCCTGTAGCTGCTGGTAACCAAGCCTGGTTCCTAACAACAAACACTCTTAACTGCTGAGCTGTTCATTACTCCAGCCTCTGGTTGTTTCTGTTTAGTGACATATACCAGTAATTGTCATTATTAATTATCTTAATGTCATTTGTTTTCTGTTTAGTGATGTGTCACTAATTATTATGAAAAAGTTGAGACTGAGTTCAAAACAATTTGAGATGTAGATTGACCAGATTATCCTTTGGCCAAAGAATCACAAGAAAATTTTAAAGTCTGAACTTCTTAGACTTTTGTTTGATAATCGAACACTGTTGTTAAAACTCTTCTTTATTGATACTTAGTTTTTAATATACATAGACCTCATACTTACAATATTTAATTGATATCTTCAAATATTTTAATTGCTAGTAGATAAATATTTTTATATTTGGGATACTCAATTTTCACCGATAATATAACCCAAGATTAAAGCAGTTTGAATAACATGGTAAGCTCAAGGCTTACCTAGGAGATAGGAGACAAGCCTTCCAAAGACAGGTATGTCCAAATTGCTGACTTTCTTTTCCCCAATTTCAATTCTTTCCTCTAATTTCAATATTTTCCTGATAATAAACTACTTTCATCAAAAAAAAAAAAAAAAAAACCCAAACTTCTTGGTTGCAGTAAACATAAAAGTTCAGTTTGGTAGCTACATGATATACTAAATATTCAGCTCTTTGATCACACTCATCAACATCCCAAGAGGTAAGTAATCATGAAATCAAGAGTTGCTGTATTGGACAGTACAGGTGAAGACCAATTTTGTCATCTCAGAAGTGCTATTGGACATTGTTGTAAAAGTTCTCCTGCCTGAACACTACCCTAAGCTTCACAGCCTCTATTAGCAAATTCCTAAAACAATACTAAAAGGAAGTGGAAAGGCACCCTCATTTTCATAACCCTTAAGAGTATACTAAACCTCTCTGCCCGTATTATTCAGCCCAGGCTGCTGGAGCCACTTTTTACACGCCTGTGACCACGTTTGCCCCTGAAAGCTGGTGATCTAGTAAATCTAGTGATGTCATTTTAGGCATTTGACTCTCAAAGGTTAAGTACAAGTCTTGGTTTCTTTATGTTATCTTAGCCTCTGGGTGAAGTATTTCTGCTCTTAAAGCAGTGTTTCTTTACCCTCATCCTTCTGAAAGGTAGATACCACAGAATATGCTTTGGATAAATGATAATTACCTTCAGCAACACAGTTGGGGCCTGAAGAAAATCTATAAATTTTGCCAGGAACTCGAGCTATGGTTTAAGGCTCTTTTCCTACAACACTTTAAAACTTCTAAAGACACTTTAAGGATGAGTTTGCAAAGAGTTTGCCATATCATTTACATGTAGTTTTCTTTCAAGTAACTAGGTCTCTAATGGCCATAATTATTTTTAAGATGTTAGGAGCTGGAAAGATGTCTCAGTGGTTAAAATTGATTTCGGTGCTAGTATGAGGATTTGAGTTGTAATCTGGATCCCAAACCCTTTTAAAGACCTAGTGAGTGTGGCAGGGATTAGACTATATCCAGACCAGTGGTGTTAGTGAGCCCTGGGTTCAGTGAAGAGATCCTGCCGCAGTGCATGAGATAAGGAACAATTGAAAGACTCCCACATCTACCTTGGGCCTCCACAGCCATGTACATGCCGTGTGTGTGTGTGTGTGTGTGTGTGTGTGTGTGTGTGTGTGTGTGTGTGTGTGTCTGCGCGCTTGAGTGTGCATATAGGTGGTTAGTTTTAATTTGCAGTCAGCTTCCAAAATTGGTTTTGAGAAACTCGAGTGTTCTTGCCTCTTGTTATAGAAAACAACTCACATAATACATAATTAACATGTACAACAATGACTCTTACAGGTGGAGCAATCCAAAGTTTTAATCAAAGAAGGTGGTGTTCAGTTGCTGCTGACAATAGTTGATACTCCAGGATTCGGAGATGCAGTGGATAATAGTAATTGGTAAGATTACTATTTTGTCCCCATTATTTCCCAGTATAGTTAGACTTTTACCTTTTCTTTAAATTCTATCAGTTGGGAGGCAGCGGCAGGCATATCTTTTGAGTTCAAGGCAAGCCTGAACTATATATACAAAAAGTTCCAGGCTAGTGAGACCCTGCTTTACAAACAAAAACAATCAAAAACAATAACAAAAATGTAACAGTGAGAATCATTCATTTTAAATGATTAGGGTTTGGGTTCATATACCAACTTTGCTGTATTTCTTACTTGAAAATACTGCTTTCTGGACTGGTTTGGATTCTTGTTTTGTGTCTTTTATTCTCTTTTGGTGTTTTGAGATATGATCTCTTTGGGTTCCAAGATGGTTGTTAAGAACTTTAAATCCTTTTGCTTCAGCCTCTGAATTTTCTCTCTATATAGTGGAATAATGCCACTTATACATATATATTATATATGAATGTTTATAAATATATGTGTACACATCTATTACTATTGTAATATATTAAATATCTCTTATATAAATTATAAAATTGAACCTTTTAACTATAATTTTGTTTGTTATATTACATCCTAACTTAACTCATTTTTTAGACTTTAGTTTTCCAGGAAATTATAGATGAATTAAACACTGATAGAACTAGAACTCACATTGAAGTTGAGTTTAAGTTAAGTAACATTTTCTCGACTCTTAAAATACCTAGTAAATTTATCACGAGGTTTTTGTGTTGTTTAATCTTTGTTGGAAATTTAAAACTGTGGATGCAGTTTTTTTCAGATTGTAAAGTATTTAGCATTGATATAGTTATTAATGTAAATAATTACTAATTATCAAAGTTCATTCACACAGCAATCCCTTTTAAAATCTGAGAGTTAAAAAATAATGAATCAAGACATACTTCGTGTAGTTTTATCTATTTTTTTCTGTGTGTGTGTAGGGAATTGGTGTTTTCATGGTGTTTCATGGTGTTTTATATGTAGTTTGTATGTACATACATTCAAATGTAGAGGCCCAAGGTCTAGGTTTTTATCTCCTTGATTGCTATCCACCTTTAATTTTTGAGACAGGGTAAAGCTTATCAGTTTAGCTAGACTGGCTGGTCCGTGAGCTCCAGGGATCTATCTCTGCCTCTCCTTTGTTCAAGTTTAGGGTAGTAGGCACTTGCCACTGTGCCTGGCTTTTGACATGGGTTCTAAGGATTAGAATACAAATCTTCATGCTTTAGTGGTTGAGCCATCTCTCCAATCCTAATTTTTTACCTACTTTTGAATCAGGTGCAGTGTGCAGAAAAATTTGAGATATTTTCTACTAGTGAATTCTTTTATCAAATTAAAACTACTATTCTTTAATTGTCAAACAGTTAATTTCTTTATAGGATTGCAACTTAATTGTTCTGTTTCTCTACATTATAAAGCTGGCAGCCTGTTATCGACTACATTGATAGTAAATTTGAAGATTACTTAAATGCAGAATCTCGAGTGAACAGACGTCAGATGCCTGATAACAGGGTGCAGTGNTGTTTATACTTCATTGCTCCTTCAGGACATGGGTCAGTACCTTGATTCTTTGCTACATCATTGTTTTTATTGTGTATAATTACTCATCTTGTGTGCATGTTTTAGAATAATGGTGTCTGTGGAGTACATGAAACTAGGTCATTTATAAAACAACCTAATTCCATGTAAAGTGGCTTGGAATAACCCGTTTAAGTCCTAGGTAGTCATTTTACTTCTTAATTCTGCATACATACTACATTTCATCTGCTTCACAAAAAGATGCATTTCCAGTTTCCAATCTGAGTTTTGAGATCTTAAAACTAATAGTTTTTTGAACTTTTTGTTTTAACCTTACCTTTTTTTTTTTTTCCCCCTCAAGACGGTTTCTCTGTATAGCCCTGGCTGTCCTGTAACTCACTCTGTAGACCAGGCTGGCCTCGAACTTAGAAATCCGCCTGTCTCTGCCTCCCAAGTGCTGGGATTAAAGGCATATGCCACCACTGCCCAGCTTAACCTCACTTTTATAAGAGGTTGAACCACCAAATTAAAAAAACAGCCATAATTTTAATTATGGAGATTCTAATAAACCCCAAGGTAACAACCTATAAACAAAGTAACTTATTATATAACCTAATAGAAAAGGTGATAATAAAAAATAAGCTTAAATGTCAGTGGCTTCTTATGCTATTTTTTTTTTCAGTAAGTGGTTTGTTAAACCAACTGTGAAGATTATTTTAAGTTCGTATTACTCTGATTTTAGGTAGTTAAGACTGAACTATTAAGACATTTGTCTGATGTGATCTGCTTGATAGTAGCTAACCCGTTCTTCAAAATCAGAACAAAAACTCGGTATTCTTGTACTATGTAGGAGATACATATTATAATTAGCTCTTAATATTTCCATTAGTCTTCACTAATTTTTTTTTTTTTTTTGGTGGTGGTGGGGGCATAAATCACAACCTAATGTAACTACCTAACATGGCAATTCTACCCTCTCTCTGCCGATAGGAACTAGACTATTATATGATATAAAACTACATAGTAGTATAATTACCCCATATTCAAATTAGAGTAGTAAACCCTGTTTCCCTCTTCTGCTTTTGGCTTCTCTTCCTTTGATTACTGTGAGGCTTGTTCTCGGTCTGGTAGAACAGGACCGTGGTTATGTGACCACTGTTTGTGGGAAGACTGGAAAAGTTTCTTTGATGCTTAATATTATGCCTTATTTTCAGAAGTTTGTTTATATCCCTAAGCCAGCATATCTACTTACAGGAATCATTTTTGTTTGTTTTGTTTTAGAAATGTGACATAGCAGCAGGCTCTGATGCCACGTACCTGTAATCTCAGTACTCAGAAAGTTGGAGCCAAAAGGTTGCAAATTCAAGACTAGCCTAGGCTGTGTCTTTTGCTAGCAAGATCCTATCACAAGAAAAAAACCACTAAAAATAGATAAAGCAAAACAAAGCCACGGACTAGGGTGTAGCTCAGTTGGAAGCTCTGCATGCAGTCCTCAGGACAGCCTTTCTTCACCCCTGTCTACTTAGAAACCAAACCAAAGCCCAAACCGTCACGTCACTACACGAGCATGTAGGTGAGCGTGTAGGTAGCTCTTGAATTTATGCTTCTTAAATCTTCCTGGGTTTTTGTTTGTTTTTTCCCCCTGTGTAGCCCTGGCTGTCCTGGAACTTGCTCTTTAGACCAGGTTGGCCTCACACTCCTAGAGCTCCACCTCCCTCTGCCTTCTGAGTACTAGGATCAAAAGTATATGCCACACTGTCCGGTACTAGTGACTTACTAGCACAATTCCCTAGAGGGTAGCCTACTAAGATCATCTACAGTTAGTAGAGAGCAGTGAGTTTAGAACAAGTCTACAGTTAGTAGAGAGCAGTGTGTTTATAACAAGTCTTTGGACCCTTTCCAAGTGTTACGATTTTCATACAATTACCTTCTTATTTTCCTTTGAGGGTATTTTTTATCTCTTAAAATTACATGGGAAATAAGAGTTCTTTGGTGTTTTTTTTTTTTTAAAGAAATGAAATTATAATTCAAATGATATATATGGCTTTAATCCATTTCTTGATTTTCACAAGGGAAAATTTTTATTTCCTGTGTCTATTCCTAAACAGTTGACCAGTTCAATAGTTTTTAGAGATATAGCAAACTTTCCTATTGATTTGCGATACTTATAGATTAAGTTAAAGAATATGACAGTGAATTTGGTATCAAATTACAAATGGCCTGCTTTCTGTGGGCTGAAATTACATAAAATCTGGCAAATCGAAACACGGATCTTCTGTGAGCCCCTCAGTTCTGTACAATAAAGTATCAGTTCCTTCTTTAATCACCTACTTGTGTCATTACTGGATGTTAGGCAATTTAAATTTCATTTTTTTTTTTTGTTTCATTTGTCTTGTTCATTGTTCAGTAACTGCTACTAAAAGCTTACTTTCAGATATTAAAATGCTGTTTTATCCTTTTAATATTGATTGCCACTTTAAACAAAGATCACTCAATGAGTTTTATTTAGAAATATATGTAATTAATGTTTGTAGTTTGGTTTGAAACTTGTTATAGACTTTGAAGTAAAATAACCTTTTCCCTTAATGTGGATTTGTCTTATAAAGGTCTTTCTATTGTTTAAAAAATAATTTGTTCAACTGATCATTTTGGTGCATGCATGTAATCTCACCTTCAGGGTTGGCTATATAGTAAGTTCAAGTTTAGCCTGGGCCTTTAAGTCCCCGTCTTAACCCCCCACACACTTTGAATTCTTATTAATTTAATCATAGAAAACTAAATGGATATAGGAAAAATTTTAGCCACCATATGATTACCATGTTGAATTAATGTTTTTTTTTCTGCTATTTTTATACTAATTTAAAAGTATGGATGAGTTTTATAGAGGTTTTTACCCTTTTCCGTACAATTTAATTTTTAAATTGATTTCAATGTTCTTTGGTCCTGATTTTATCATATTTCAACTGTTTAAACCAGTCTATCCTGGAATGTGCTTTGAGCTCCCACTTTTCTCCATTTCCCCAGTGCTACACATACCAGCACATACGCCTACAACTGCTAGAGCCCTTTCTTAGTTTATGCTTGACATTGACTTCCCCAAGTCCCTACCATAGCTATTATATCGTCTTCCTTTTTAAAAGTTGTGATACTTATGCTAAATGCATAGTATTTAAGTAATAGAACTAAAGCAGAACTTATATTTTGCTTTTAAATATAAAATCCTTCTGTAAGTTTAAAACCTGAAATTTTTATGATGATGTTTTATACTGTGAATTTTGCCTTTATCACTGATTATAACAGTGAATCAGCCTTTCTTCCATTTTTTTCATTATTCTTATACAGTTAAGGAATATCCTTTGGGGTCACATTTCCATTATCTTGACTTATTACTTGGAACATTAATTATAGTCCCTGGAACATTTTAAGTGTACAGACTCAGTCTTCACTATAGTTTCTAAAAGACTTGAGAAAAGGATAGCATTTTACTTCTTTTGTCAACAAATATTTGGGAACCTTTAGCCCCTTTGCTGGGTGCTAACACAGATGAATGAGATAAAAGCACTCAACTAAAGGAATTTTTTGTCTTAGAATGGAAAAACAGATACAGAGCAAATGTTTCCTAACACAGCACATAGAGTGCTGAGGCCCTTCATCTAGAAAAGGATTTCCAAAGGAATTGGACTGTCAGCCATGTCTAAAAGAATGAATAAGTAAGTACTAGGGAAGCAAATTAGGTGGAGTATGAAACTAGTGTTCCAGGCAGGGATGGCAGTAGCCAATGACACTTTTAAAGTATAGCACTTTAAAGAATTATGAGAAGGTAAAAACATCCTGGCACATTGCAAGCAGATAAAGGAGAGAATATTTGTCTTCACAATGTTAGTGAGTCACAGCAGCTAAAGAATATGACTTTTAGTAAGACTGTCAGTCAAATAATGAATGATTCTGTCAGATTGAGGTCGCAGTTGTGTGGGTAGCGTGCTAGGAAACCAGAAAGGCTTTTCCACTGTGGAGTTCTTGGTGTTCTGTACTTAAGTGTAGACAATGGGTAGGGTACCTGTATCTGCGTTAGTGCCTGTGTGTCTTTCATGCAGGCCTTGATAATCTCAGGACATGAAGGATAAAAGGATGAGCAGTCTTAGGTGTTTGGGGATAAGTGTTTAGGTACAGTGTGTGTACCTATCATGCACTGAGGTAGAAAACAGAAGAGGAGGGAAAAATGGAGATTCAGGGTGAGCTATTGATTCTGAGGAACATGGCATATTCCAAGAATATAACCACTGAGTTAGACAGTGTCTTGAACCTCTGAGAGAAGTTTTGAATGGGTATACTTTGGGGAATTGTTGGCTGTAAATGATTGTGGTGATTTTAGTCAGGCAGAATGTAGATGACCACAAGTTAAAGATCTGCCTTACAGGGCTGGAGAGATGCTCAGCAGTTAAAAAACCTCATCCACCTTGTAAACCTTAATAAATATAAAGCTGATTCTAGGAAATACTATTAGGAGCCTTTCTGGTTTTTCCAATTCCTCTTTAGGGCCAAACCCCAATGACCAGGGTATTTCAAAGGCAAAAGGCAAAAAGCTTCCTTAACCACTCGATTGCTTCTTAAAGTCCTGTTCTGCCTGTTGGCTGACCCAATACATCGTCAGAGTGTTTCTGATAAGTAGAGTAGCTTATTGTATTAAATTAATTGTCGAAGATGTGAAGAATCTTTTTGTTCAAATAGATGGATTCAGTCATATTAAATACTATATATTTCAGACTCAAACCATTGGATATTGAGTTTATGAAACGTTTGCATGAAAAAGTGAATATCATCCCATTAATTGTCAAAGCAGACACACTTACACCAGAGGAATGCCAACAGTTTAAAAAGCAGGTAAGAAAGAATTAGTTAACATGTGTTTCNTAACTGTTCTTGTAATTAATTAGCATTTTAATACAATATAGTCCATTTACCTTTTGCTTATTCTTACAAGCTTATACTTTTTCTATTTTCTCTTGTATCTTATTTTGTTTGTGTTACTTAATGGGATACACATATTTAGACGCGCGCGCGCGCGCGCACACACACACACACACACACACACACACACACACACACATTTTAGCTTCCTCCCCAAAACTCATATCCTGTTATTTCAGTAATCCTCTTTTTTTTTTTTAATACTTTATTTATTTATTATATGTAAGTACACTGTAGCTGTTTTCAGACACTCCAGAAGAGGGAGTCAGATCTCATTAAGGATGGTTTGAGCCACCATGTGGTTGCTGGGATTTGAACTCTGCACCTTTGGAAGAGCAGTCAGGTGCTCTTACCCACTGAGTCATCTCACCAGCCCTCAGTAATACTCTTAATGATACATTTTTCTCACTATTATATTTTATTGTGATTTATGAAATCTAAGGTAAGTTTCTGAAAGTCTGTCTATTCTAATAATCATTTTTTAAATTTTAGGACAATATTTTAAAAAACAACAGCAATTTTGTATTATATTAAAAATAGACTAGAGTTTTGTTATCATTATCTTTTTAGGCTTCTATGTAACACAATAGCACTTTAAAATGGATTTTAGAATACATAGAAAACTTGTTACAGTAAGAAAAACCTGTTAAAGTTTGCTTTGAAGTGGTATTGCATTTTTACAAATTTTGACATCTTAGATTTTACTACTAATCGTCTCACCACAGGTGTGTTTCTGTCTTCCTTTAGCTTCTTCCACCATTTTCCCTCCTCCCTCTTCACTTCCTGTTCATCTCCTTCTTTTTCCTCATTTCTCTCTTTACCTCTTCTCTTCCTCTTTTCTGTTTTTCCTATTTCTCCATTGTTGTTATTTGAGACAAGCATCTCTAAACTAGACTGAATGCAGCATCATGGCATTCTTCCTGTCTCTACTCTTAAGTTTTTACCTTGAATAGTCTATATCTCTATATGAATTTATTTGTGACAAGTTAGAGGTGAAAGGATGGATTAGTAATGAGTTCTACTTTCAGATGGTCACAAGCCTACTGGTTGTCTCCCTTCTCTCTTTCTAAAACTGAACACTGAACCCAAGTCCTTTAGTGCATATACTTTACCTCTGTGTTCTTCTAGTCTCCGATTTCTTTTCTGTATGTTTAGAGCTATGTTTCTTACCCATAGAATTATCCGGAGGGCTTTCAAAGTCATTGTTGGACATTATTCCTACCAATTAGTTCTGTAGAGGAAGTTGGGGTCTTAGCATTTATTTTGAAAATGCTGACTTACATAAGTTTACCGTACAACTTCTGACCATAAACCACTGCTGTTAAAGCTAGTAGCTATTTTATCTGTTGTGTTATTAAAGGCAGGGTCTCTGTGTAGTCTTGACTTTATAGACCAGAATTTATGGAGCTTACTCTGTAGACCAGACTGCCCTCAAGCTTTCGGAGATTTGCCTGCCTTGGCCTCCTGAGTGCTGGGATTAAAAGCATGATCTATCATGCCAGGCATCACTTACTTTCACTGTTTATCCTTTGGGACAAGGTCTCACTATGTAGGTCTCGTTTGCCTGGAACCCACTGTTTAGAGCAGGATGGCCCCAAATCAGAGATCCACTTACCTTCTAAGTGCTGAGATTAATGGCATGTGCCACCTCACCCAGACATTATTTTGTTTTAGATATATATGCCCAGTGATGAAGATATGGTCCTATTGATGGGCATTGATAATTTAACTTGTTCTTTTTTGAGATAGGCTCTTGCCCACAGCGTAGGCTAGCAAGGAACTCTCAGTCCTCTTGTTTGAGCCTCCCACGTACTGGTATTACAGGCATGTACCACCATGCCGAGCTTGCTTCTGTTCATTTCTGTTGAGTATAGTAGTCATAGAACTCATTTTGTTTATAGCCTCTTTATTGCTGTTGGAGACTCTTGCTGTGAGAATAGCAGTATAATGTGCAGCCAGGGAAGGTCGAGGTAGGAGTTCACATTGTATGGTAGGTGGCAGTTATTTGCTTGTCTGTATTCCCTTGACTTTGAAATCCTCTTGGATAAGACAATTTGATTTGAACCAGGTAATTCTGATATTACTAAGTTTTGAGGTTCTTTATTTCTTCTGTGTGTTTTCTCCTTGCTTACTTGCTTTTAGGTTTATGCAACTTGTCCATGTAATGGATTTTTCTGTTAACATATTAAACCTTTCTCCTGCAACTGTTGTGTTTTTTACTTGCCCTTGCCACAATTTTTGGGTGACTTTAAGATCTGTTGTTTCAGCTTTCAGAGTTAAGTTATATGAAGAGAAATAATCTTCACTTTAAATAAATGACCAAAAGCCATTGTATAGTAGAAATCAGCTGAATAAATACTATTGTAATTGTAAAATATTCTGTCATTATTTTGAATTCATTTCGGGACAACACCCATATGATTCACACTTCTGAAATAATTGAATTTAAAATATTTCAAATTTCATTTCACTCTTTGTCTGTGTGTATATGGGTTGAGGAAGGCAGGAAGGTGCATGCCATGTCATACTTGTGGAGGTTGAAGAAGAATCTTGTAGAATTGGTTCTCTTTCTGCTTTTTCTCTTTCTACTTTGCATGGTAGGCACCTTTACTTTTCCTTGTTCCCCTGTAATAGGTTTTTGTATTTAAATACAAACAAGAAAGTACCAGAGGTCTCATATAAAAAAAAAAAAAAAATCCAAGAAAGATTTAGTAGGAATACTGCTAATGTCATAATTATGTGTGGTGCCATTTCCCTCCTTCTGATTTAGATAATGAAAGAAATCCAAGAACATAAAATTAAAATATATGAATTTCCAGAAACGGATGATGAAGAAGAGGATAAGCTGGTTAAGAAGATAAAGGTACGTTCATTTTTCTGCACATTAAAATGTTTGAGCCTTCCAGTTGTGCTTTGATATGAAAGATCAAATATCTTAAAAAAAAAAATTGCTGGCTTACAAACACAAGTATGGATATGCTTGAATCTTATCAACTTTATAGTTACCTTTGATTAGCAACACATAGAATAGAGCATTGCACAGAGTAGGTGGATGAATTCCATCCTGTATGTTTTTCAGTTAATTACTTTCATATTTATATAATTTTTTTCTCTTTAAGAAACAAGTATGAGTAGGAAGGGAAATAATTTTTAATTAATCATCCTTAAGAGTCTGATAAAACTTGCGTCTTTTTATAAAAGTCAAGAAAAACTCTACATCATTTTAATTTTGTGGTGTTTGTTTTGTTTTGTTGTTTTCCCTCCCAAGACAGGGTTCTTCTGTCTAGCCTGGGCATCCTAGAATTAGCTTTGTAGACCAGGATGGCCTTGAAACTCAGAGATTGATCACCTGCCTCTATTTCCCAGATGGTGGGACCACTACATCAGGTTTTTTAATTTTGTGTGTTTAAATTTATACTTGTTTTTGAGTACTTGGAGCCAAAATGGTTTAGTGAATACTGGTCTTATATGCATACATGATATAATTACTGTATAATTGATAGAATATTTATGTCTGACCAATGAAGAATTTTGAAGGTTTTGCAAAATAGCCTCTTCGATAATTCTGGGAGATAAAAACTATTGGGAAGTTATACTCTGTATTAAAATGAATGAAAACAGATTTAACAAGTGGGTGTGAGATTCTGACTAGTTTAGAAAGCAGACATTTCCTGTACCTCATATTGCTACGAATAATGAGATAGATTTGTGGTCTTTTTTTTCTTTCTTAATATCAGTGTATTTTTTTTATTCTGCGTCAAATATAGGATGGTTTAAGAGTAATTTTTGACAACTAATTTGACCAATACATAGTAAATTATTCTTAAAATTTCACCTAAAATGCAATTATTTATCACATGCTTTGGTAATACTGTTTGAGTAACAATTTTCTGGATAATTATTGCTTGGCTGCTAAGAGTGAATGTAGAAATTTTTTGTTAATATGTTGAATATTATAAATTATTATTGAATTATGAGTACTGTAGAGATGTCTTTACAATATCACTTTATTTTATAGGACCGTTTACCTCTTGCTGTGGTAGGTANTAATACTATCATTGAAGTTAATGGCAAAAGAGTCAGAGGAAGGCAGTATCCGTGGGGTGTGGCTGAAGGTAAGGTTCTTTTCAGTGCGTAACTTAATGTAAGGTCTCATAAAGGCGGTAAAAATGTGTACTGTAGTAAGTAATATAGAATACACTGTATAATACACTGTAGCTTTTCAATGATAGTTTTTCCTTCATTTTCTTTTTCTGTTAAGTAGAATTCATTTTCTCAGATGCATGACCTAATAAGTCAGGGAAGTATGTGTGAATTCTTCAAGTTGTAATAATTCACAGTCATTTGTCATTGTCCCACTCTCCTGGGCCTGCACAGCCTTCATGCCAGTTTCTCTGTCTGGCTTGAAAGCATTTCCTAGGACCTAATCAATCTTTGGAAATGGAGCAATTTGGAGAGAGTCAGTTGCAATCATATGACTAGTGCCTTTTCTTTCCTTAAGAAAAGGTCACTTGTTTTCAGTATGTGTTAGTTTTCAATGCCAGTAAACTCTTAGTGATAACATCAAACCTCAGAAATCCTATTAGCACCAGAAGCATTTTCATAATTTTGTATTATATTAGTTTACTCTAATATTCAGTCTTCTCTTGTGCTCTATTATGCGCTGATGTTTTAAATAGGTGTGTAATTTTTATAAAATCACACCAAGTTACTGTCCTTATTTATGATTTTGCCCAAGTACTGTCAACTTTGCTCTCAGGTGATCTGCAATTACTGAATTAAGGCTTTACAAGTTTCATGTCCCTTAGAAGTATACTCTGAAACAATTACTTTATTTATGTAATAATTATTCTTTCCCATTCCCTTGCTATATCCTCATTTAGTGTTCCTGTTATGATACTTTAAAAAAAAAATAATAAAGAATCTTAAAGCTCTTGACTAGACTTTTCATTTGGTTGTCTCAAGGAGGTTTGTTTGTTTTTAATATTCTCCCTCAGCCACAATACTAAGGTTTTTTTTTTTTAATGAATCATGTAATAAATATATTATACTAAGAAGGAGAAAGTGGATCTTTCTTTTAAATTATCAGTGTTTATTTCCAGAGAGTTCACTCATTACATTCCTGTCACTGAGAATTAAGCTACAGGAAGAAGGGCTAAGGGGATGGATACCTTAGTGGGTACAAATGCTTGCCTTGAAAACATGAGGACTGCAGTTCTAATGAAAGAGCTTACAGCCTCGGCGCCTACCTGTAGTCATAGTGCTCTGGGGGCAGACACAGGCTCCACCAAGGAAGCTAGGTAACCCATTTACTAAGCTGCAGATCTATCAAAAGACGCTGCCTGTGTAAATACAATTGAGAGTGGAAATTAGGAGGAAACAGTTGATGTTAAGCTTTCATTAACCTGACACACATGCACATTCACAAAGAAAAATTTAAGAATAGCAAAGTGATGTTTTTATAATGCTCCAGTAGTAATATTAGGGTATCTTTGTCTATTGTTCCTTGTTAATTCCATTGTATAGATCTATGCTAGTATTAAACTTTAATCAGTGACTTACATATTCTTTCCTTGGTTTTATTTCCATATTCCATTAACATGTGTGGTCTGTTTTCTTTTACTTTTTTTTTCTACAGTTGAAAATGGTGAACATTGTGATTTTACAATTCTAAGAAATATGTTGATAAGGTAAGTAGGAACAGCAATGAAAGCAGTACAGGGTTTAGCCCCCAAGGAAAGTTAAGTTCAGAAGGCTGACTGCCTTCTGTAGGTGGGGGTACTGCGTGTGGTATCTTTGCTCCTTTTGACTCGTAAATAATGTGTGACAGTAATTTACGTTGTTTATCCAAGATTTTAGTTATTAGCTATGTGCATAGGCTCAAAACTGGTAAGTAGGACTCACTGGTATTGCAGAGGAACTTGTCCATGCTTGCAGGAGGATTTAATAAGCATCAGCAAGATACTTCATGCACATATGAAAATATAAATTCTTCTATTAGAATGAAGAGATGGCTCACCAGTTAACATCACTGGCTGTCCTTCTGAAGGACCTGGGTCTAATCTCTTGCACCACATAGTAGCTCACAACTCTAACTCTAGGGAATCTGATAAACTCTGGCTGCCATAGTAACAGGCACACAAGTGGTACACAGACATACATGTGGACCAAACACCCAGCCATATAACATACAAATAAAATTTCTAGTATATTTGCCATAAGAAGGATGAATGTTTCATGTAGCTACTGGTTGTTTAATAAATATTTGAAGGAAGGAGATGTCAATGCCAGTTACCTAATGCCTGTTTCTACAAGTCTCTCATAAGTACTTGACATCTTACAGGCTAAAGTTGGGAATCATGCTTGACAATCACAGAACAACAGTATTTTAGTGACAGATAACCACCATGCTAAATGACACTGATACAGGAGTTTAATAACATCTTAATTTATTCATAAATATGTTTTACTAGTTTTTAAAGGATATAGTGATTAACTTAGATTTAAATTAAGAAAATATGTTTTTCATTCATTTTTAATTTTAGTGAAGTATTAGTTAATGTTTCATGCAACCCAGCCAGGCCTTGAACTTTGTATGTATCTAACACTGTCTAGTATTTATCTGTAGCAAGAGGCAGGAGTATAAAATAAATATATCTTTATTTTAGAAGATATGTTAGAAGATATATAGAAGAGCTCACAATATAGCTAAATATGTAATTTGGTATCAGTCCTGACATACCACCAGTTCCAAAAGATTTAACAAGTTAGTGTGAGCTGTTCCATTTTACTTGCCAGGTATTCTAGGAGGAACTGGGCCCTGCCCAGCCTGACTAATGTAGAGGAAAATAAATGTATTGGTAGACAGGAAACATGAAACTTAGTACTAAGACAAATAAACTTTGAGAACTGCATGGGAATGTCAGGTAGAAGATGAACTGGATAATTAAGTTACCTTGGATTCACGATGTGAGATGAGGTACTTCTAATAAATGGGATTTGAATGTGAGGAAGGACAAAACACAAAACACTGCATCTTTATTTTTGTTGAAGTTGTGATAAAATGGTAAAGATGGTATATACTCGAAGCTAAAAGTATAGTGGGGAATGAGAAAAGGGAGGATATTACTCAGTCCTTATTATCTCTAATCATTAAATAATCATGTCATCATATCCTATAAATTGTATACTTTATTCCTTGTACCTTGATACTCATATGCAATAGAAAGGTTACCCAAAACATCCATTCACTGGACAGCTTTGCTAAACAGGGAGTTATTTCAAATTAAGATTCCCTCATTGGTAAACATTTTGATCTGTTATTTTAAGGATTCATTTATAAACTAACCTGGTGAAGCTCAATATTACCATGGTAAGAATTGCATCGAGGAAAGCAGTTTCTGTTAGATACGAGCTTCAATAGCAATCTACTTTTCCCTTTTAAAACTATTTCTTTTGCAAAAAGTTTATTCTTTGAGTGATTGATGGCCCTTGAAAGCTCATCTGGAATCTAAATTTTCATTTGTCTTTATCTGCCAATAAAGACATGTGAATGCCATTTTTCTTAATATTTTAAATCTGAAATTTTGTCTTGGTGAAATTTTTAGTTGTATCATAGCCTTTAACATAAGCAAACTCTTGCTGTTTATGACAGAACACATATGCAGGACTTGAAAGATGTTACCAATAACGTACACTATGAGAACTACAGAAGCAGAAAACTAGCAGCAGTGACTTACAGTGGAGTGGATAACAACAAGAACAAAGGGCAGCTTACAAAGTACGTATATAATTTTCTCCAGGAAAAAAACTAAATATTTCATTTCCTTTCTTGAAGTTCTTGTTATTTATTAGAATATTTGGGCGATGATTCTCTATAAGAGCAGAAAATTATGGTGTTAAAATTTGTCTTGGTAGTTTTTTTTTATGCCTTACCATTAATTGTTGGGGAGATTATTGTTCTCTTTTTTAAGAACTATATATGTTCTTGTCATTTGCCAAATCATTTTTATAATTCATACAGCACACAACTAAACAGATAAATCTAGTTTTGAAGAGAAAGTTATAAACAATTTCTTGGTCTGGCAAGATGGCTCGGCTGGTAAGGACACCTGGGGGTGCATTTTGTTGTGTGCTGGAGTTTTTATTATTGTAGCCTGGGGGTCATAATTGGATCTGATTGATGACTTTTCTCCTGGTGGTGTGCACATCATCCTAGTGTAGATTAAACTTCCAGTTGAGTAACAGCTAGATTTTTCTGTGTTCTTTGATTCAAGATTGTAATGTCTTCAGCAATAGGATCTTACTATCAGATCTGGAGGGTAAATAACGGTGGCAATATCCTGTAATTTGTATGCTTAGGGGACTTTCATGGGGTCCCATTTGTTAACAACTCAAAAGGAGGTAATCCTGGGGTGGTTATTTGGTAACATGTGGTGTCTACTTGGAGTATTGCCCTCAATTATAGGGCAATACTTCATTTAACAACCTTTGATATGTGTGTATTTTAGAATACATCTACAGTAGTACATTTCTGTATGGCTTTTCCACGCCTCGTTCAGTGTTAGTTATCTTTCTTCATACTTTGTTCCTGCACTCCCTACCGTGCCCTGATTTCTCTCTCCTGTAGGGATATTCTTCCTCTCTCCCTTTATTACATTGTATTTTATTTCCCCATCTCAGAAAGATCTCTGTGAACTTCAATGTCCATAGACTGAACTAATTTTTTATTTAATTCTTTAATGTCTATTCTAGCATTTCAAAAACACTTTATGTTTAACTTACTGAAAATGTTTAAAACTTAAGACACTAAAATATATTTTTTAATCTGTTCTTTATGTTTATTTCTTTTTTAATTAATTAATTTATTTATTATTTTCTTTATTTACATTTCAAATGCTATCCCGAAAGTTCCCTATACCCCCCCCCCNCCCCTGCTCCCCTACCCACCCACTCCCACTACTTGGCCCTGGCCTTCCCCTGTGCTGGGTCATATAAAGTTTACAAGACCAAGGGGCCTCTCTTCCCAATGATGGCCGATTAGGCCGGCCATCTTCTGCTACATGTGCAGCTAGAGACACAAACTCAGGGGGTACTGGTTAGTTCATATTGTTGTTCCACCTACAGGGTTGCAGCCCCCTACAACTCCTTGGGTACTTTCTCTAGCTCCTCCATTGGGGGCCCTGTGTTCCATCCAGTAGCTGACTGTGAGCATCCACTTCTGTGTTTGCCCGGCACTGGCATAGCCTCACAAGAGGTCACTATATCAGGGTCCCTTCAGCAGAATCTTGCTGGCATGTGCATTAGTATCTGGGTTTGGTGGCTGATGATGGGATGGATTCCCGGATGGGGTAGTCTCTGGAAGTCCTTTGATCTTAGCTGTAAATTTAAGACACTAAAATATTTAAGTGAATGGATTTTCATTAGCATTAAAGTTAAAAAGAACATAAAAGTAGTCTGCATAACCTAACTGGTGTTTTAGGTATTAGATGGTAGTTACCATCAGCATTTCAGTTGAGTTGCATAAATAGATTATAATAAATGTAGTTGTGACATCAATAGTCATCTTAGAGATTATAATTATTGAAATTTTAGTAAAACTAAGAATGTTCTCTACATACTGACTTTATTAGCTATGTTATTTTTTTCTCCCAATGAATTTTTTTCTTTAAGGAAAATGAATCATGTGACTTTCTGTAGTTTTCTAAGGATGTATTTTGGGACTGTTCCTTTTTGGTTTTCTTTGTACATTTATTTCAAATATAGCATTGTCTTAGTTCTGGTTTCTGTTGCTATGATAAAACACCATGACCAAAAGCAACTTGGGGAGGGAAAGATTTATTACTATCATAATACAGTTCATTACTGAGGAAATCAGGGCAGGCACTCAAAACAAGGCAGCAACCTTAGGGCAAGAGTTGATTCTTAGGCCAGGGAGGAGTGCTGCTTACTGGCTTACTCCTTATGGTTTTCTCAATATGCCATCTTGTATAAAACAGAACCAACAGTCCAGGGTGGGACTACCCACAGTGGGCTGGGCTCCCCCCATCAACCACTAAAAAAATGACCGTCAGGCTTACCTACAGTCTAACCTTCATGGGGACTTTTCTCAATTCAGGTCTCCTCCTCTCAGCTGCCTTTAGCTTGTGTCAAGTTGCATAAAAAACTAGCCAAAACAATTTCCAACAGTTTTATTCTTAGGCTTTACTTCATAGTAATCATTTGAGATTTGAAGACTTGAAATTTGTGTCTAAAATGATGTAAATATTTGTATGCATCCAAATGATAATGGCATCTGTAGCATCTCATTGTTCCCATCAGCTCACTGACAATTTAGTATTGCAGTTTTGACTTACAGACTTTAATGATTATTCCTAAATGTTGGTGGTAGGAGCCCTCTGGCACAGATGGAAGAAGAAAGAAGGGAACATGTAGCCAAAATGAAGAAGATGGAGATGGAGATGGAACAGGTGTTTGAGATGAAGGTCAAAGAAAAAGTTCAAAAACTGAAGGACTCTGAAGCAGAGGTAATCAGTTTAATTAGCAGTCTGTCAGTATTCCTTTTAAATAATACGTTCATTAAAGTTTAAATTATATCTGTATACATTTTATTTTATAAAATAGAAGCATAAAAGTAAGTATTTTAATATATTTAAGGGCTTCTAAGCAGCATACTAAGTGGGAAGACAGAATATAAAATAGTCTACTCACAATAAATTTCTAGATATAATGAAAAATAAAAAATATAACCCATTTCCTAAACTGCCAGTAACAGTACCCTCCCTCCTGAGGGACTTGTGAATAAATCTGGGCTAAGTTCCCTTTCCCCAAATGCCAACTTGTCTGTTTTTGTCCTTTCCTCCTACTTCATAGAACCCTACTCCACTATCCTTACCAACATCTGTGAGATAAAGTTTGTAAAGCTTTCTACTTACATATGTAAAATATTTTAATATATGCAAATAAATTTTAGACACCTATTTAGCCTTGCTTAATAAAATTTGTTCTTGAATCATTCTGCTGGAAATACTTGGTATGTAACTGCTAATACTTAGCAGCATAGTATGTCATGGGCAATACAAATTTTCTGATGTTCTGTCATCTAGTCCACACTATGGATGTATAAGAATAGGTATTACCGCTGGGCGTGGTGGCGCACACCTTTAATCCTAGCACTCGGGAGGCAGAGGCAGGCGGATTTCTGAGTTTGAGGCCAGCCTGGTCTACAGAGTGAGTTCCAGGATAGCCAGGGCTATACAGAGAAACCCTGTCTCGAAAAACAAAAACAAAACAAAACAAAAAAAAAGACTAGGTATTACTGCTCATCTTCACGTGCACAGATGTGAGGAAGGATGAAATATACTAGTCAGTATTACAGATGCATAAGACAGCATAACACCAATTTGTACATGTTTTGGTTGTAGCTGTTGCCCTAGATAACTCAGAACTTCTATTTTAAACATAACTTACATATTTTTATAAGATTTAGCTAATTATGTTTTGTGTCGGGGTAAACATATATAATGGTATGACATGGAGGTTAGAAGACAACCTGTGGGAGCCACTTTTCAATTCTACCAGGTGGGTCCTGGGGAGTAAACTCAGGTGAGCAGCCTGGTGGGCAGCCACCTTTAGAGCTGAGCATCTGTCTTTCAGGCCTGTTGCTCTTTTAATACTTAAAAAAATTTCAGCTTCCTAATACATGTGACCCAAAGATTTCTTGGAAACAACTGATTGTGACCTATGGAAATTATATACTTGTAAATTTTAAATGTTACTTATTTGTGAAGAATAAACTTTAAGGCTACTTCACAGCTTGAAAAAAATATAACTGTGAATTCATTTCAGTTCTGTGTGCCCTCTCCTTTATATGCCATCTCTGCTTCCCAGAGTAAATTACTGTTCTGAATTGTGTGTATGTGATTGCTTTTTATTCTTTTATACCAACTCTTTGGTACAAAATTTGCATTCTTTTGTGCTCCATTTTCCATAAGTTAATTGCTGTCATAAAGGTTTCATCTCAAGATTTGACTCACCTTTGAACAAATTTCTTTTACAGGAATTAGATGAAATCTTTGAAAAAGGAATAAATAAAAAATTGCTTTTGAGGGTATACAAAACAAATTATATGCAAAATTATATTAAAACTTAAACCCAAAGTATTTTAAATGTTGGTTGTTTCCTTAAGAGACAGACTGCTGGCTAGTGCTGCAATGGTTTTTCTGATGATCCATTAGATGTATGCGTTTGGGTTCTGTAGTTCCCTGGCTATGAGTCAGCAGTTCTTTACAACATTAGTTCTCAGCCTTGGAAGGACCAACAGCCTTAGAATCACTGAGACCTACCTGTTGAAATCCAGATCTCTACATATAACACCTGAAAGTTCTAATCCACTGGATCTAGATTAAAGTTTAGGATTCAGTATTTTTAGCAAGCATCCCAGGTAAAATTTGTATGAAGAGTAATATTGGGGAACCACTCCTTGACAGGGATTAGAATTTACAGTAGAACTAGGAAATGTCAGGTGTGTGAATAGTTGAGTCCATGCTGCCACCTGGTGGTACTGGGAGACATCCACTACCAGGATCCATTTGGAAATAGATCTTTCACTACTTGCTCTAGCTGCTGCCTTAGATTTCTGAACCTGGAATTAGGAAATTTTGGAATGAGTTTTTTATACTGTCACCCTCTGGTTTGTAGTCCACAGCTGTTTCTTTGTAAAGAAGGAATAATACTTTTTCTGTTCAACCTCCATCATATATGTGAACCTATAACAATGAAATAACAGTTGTCTAGTATAAAATATACAATTGTCTATTATAAAATATACAAAAATATAAATATGTTGCATTTGTTAAAAAAATGGTTATTTTATGTTTTCTAAGATAATTCTTTAAAGTCATTGACTTTTGGGGTGGCAGATTCCACAGTAGGAGGAATCTCAGCAGTGCTTCTAGGTGGCACTCTGACATTGGGACACAGGCACACATTTTTGGCACAAGAATATCTACCTACATGTTTTATGATTCTGATTTAGCTCCAGCGGCGCCATGAGCAAATGAAAAAGAATTTAGAAGCACAGCATAAAGAATTAGAGGAAAAACGTCGTCAGTTTGAAGAAGAAAAGGCAAACTGGGAAGCTCAACAACGTATTTTAGAGCAACAGAACTCTTCAAGGTAACTAATATCAAGATATCTAAGAAGTAGATATTTTAAAGAACTTTTTATTTATTTATTTTTTAAAAAATTAAAACCCCATATTGTTATACATCTCGTTCTTGGTTTTCTATTTAAAAGAAAGAGTTTATCTAGGGCTTATGTTCATGGCAGGAGCGTGGATGGCAGCACACCTGCGGCACTAGAGCAGTAGGGAGGGCTCACGTCATGATCCCGAGCCAGAGATGGAGGGAACTAACTGTGAATGGCGTGGGCCCTCAACCACAAAGTCTGCTCCCAGTGATATACTCTCTTTTTAACAAGGCCACATCACCTAATCCTTCCCAAATCGTTACACCAACTGTGTGCCAAGTAGTCAAGTAAGAATGTGAGCGCCTACAGGGGCATTCTCGTAATCATCACAATCCCTCAGCCAGCTGATTTCATGGCAGATGGTTTTAGGTTCACTTGGTGCACTGTAGTAGTGTTTCCTTCAGCTCAGATGGTTTTCTGTGCTTCATTTTTAAAATTATGCTTCAGTAGCATCATAACAGCGTCTACAGTTAGCTTATCAGAATTGACTTCTCACCTCCCTACCTCAAGTGTTGGATATAATGATGGTTTGGGGTGCTGGGATTGAGCCTGAGGCCTTGCACACGCTAGGTAGGAGCTCTACTTTGTGTGTGTGTGTGTGTGTGTGTGTATATATATGTATCTAATTATTTCTTCCTCTTAATCTTTTCATTTGTACATCGGTTTTCTTCTTTTGATAATTAGTGTCATTTAATATTGAAATGTGATATCCTTTTGAGGAGTCACTACTATGTTCTCTTAGCGAGGCACTTAGCTTAGCCATTTCTCCAGCACCTTCCTATGAATTGTCTGCTCAAAGAAGAAAGCACATTTGTCAGTGCAGATAGATCTAAGAATGCAGCTGGCCACAGAAAGGACACCAGAGTAATCTTACATTTCTACAATTTTAATTTTAGAGAAAAAGTTTCTTGTAAATTAAAATGAATAAAATAGATCCTTACTGTGCTTTTTACTGCTTGTTTTAGAATTTTTTTCAGCTACTTGATTGTCTAAAAAAACACTTTTATAGATAAATATTGGGTTCGCTGTTTATTTCTAAATATCAAGTTTTTTTCTTTTCAGTGAAAATACATTGCTTAAAGTGACAGCGTAGTCTGTATGGGTCAGCTGCTGCTGCTGTTTGCTGTCTAATACAGTGTGCTTCACCTCCTTGTTTTCTTATCCCTTAGAACCTTGGAAAAGAACAAGAAGAAAGGCAAGATCTTTTAAACTCTATTGACCACCAGTTATGTATTAGTTGCCAATATGCCAGCTTGGACATCAGTGTTTGTTGGATCCGTTTGACCAATTTGCACCAATTTTATCCATAATGATGGATTTAACAGCATGACAAAAATTATTTTTTTGTTGTTGTTCTCGAAGGAGATTAAGATGCCTTGAATTGTCTAGGATATTGTGTACTTAGAAAATAACAGCTCTAAGTACCTTTCTACATTTTTTTCTTTTTTTTTTTAAATTAAAAAGATGTCTTCAGTTTAATGCAAGAAAACATTTTACTGTTGTACAATCATGTTCTGGTGGTTTGATTGTTTACAGAATATTCTAAAATAAAAGGACTCTGGAAGGTTTTCATTGAGGATAAATTGCCATAATATGATGCAAACTATGCTTCTCTATGATAATTATAATACAGAGGTTCCATTCGNTGCAGCCTATACAATAATGTATTTAGTCTAACACAGTGGACCCTATTTTTTGACACTTCCATTGTTTAAAAGTACACATGGAAAAAACATATATGCTTACAGTGCACCTAGAGCTTTTTATAACAGCCTTTTTTGTTTGTTTGTTTTGGATTCTTTAAATATATAAATATATTATTCTCATTTAGTGCCCCTTTAGCCAGAATCTCATTACTGCTTCATTTTTGTAATAACGTTTAATTTAGTATTTTCCATATATTGGCCCTGCTAAAATAGAATATAGCGTCTTTCATATGGTAGGAACCAACGAGGAAACTTTCCTTTAACTCCCTTTCTACACTTTATGGTAAGTAGCAGGAGGAAAAAATGCATTTGTAGATCATTTCTAGGCAAATTGTGAAGCTAACGACCAGCCTGTTTCTNCCTATACTCAGTCTTGTTTTACAAGAAATGGGAATCATGGCCTCTTGAAGAGAAAAAAGTCACCATTCTGCATTTAGCTGTATCTATATATTGCATACTGTATTTTTTGTTTGTATTGTAAAAAAAATTCACATAATAAACAATGTTGTGATGTAACGGAGTGCAGTCTCTTGTATATTCTGTAGTTGGGAAGGAACTTGAATTCTCGCTGAGGGGTCTGCTGCACATCCGTCTTGGTAAGTATGTGTGTGAGCCAGTTCTCTGAACGCCAGCACCCTCAGCTCGTAAGTTAGTGCTCATTAATAAGTTACTTTGAGGAATATTTTCCTATTTATTTGGATTTTATGTACCCTGAAAACTTTCTGAAATGATTGCATCTTATGGTTTAAGAGTGTAGTGCTGATTTTTTTTCTTGTTTTAAATAAAGTCAAAATACTTGACTGAGCTTAGATTTTTAAATTAATGACCAAAGCAGAAGTAAATTGATTCTAACTTGTAGTTTTTAATTGAGAACTTAAAGACTTAAGTCAGATGCTTGAGAGATGCTTTCTGCTTTTCAGAAATACTCAGTCCTGAATTTTAAAACATTAGTTAGAAATACTATTCATATTACAGAATCATTATTTTAAAAAAAATCACCCAAAGGTGGCTATTTTAAAAGTAGAATTTACAAGTCATTTCATTATTTAGGAAAACACAATAAACATTTATCCTTGAGATGGCCATTGTTAACTTAAAATTCCCTTATGTATTTTTTAATACTAAAATACCATCTACTTTTGGAAAACATAACATGCTATATGTAGCTTTTTGAAGATAAAATTTAGTGATGCTGGTGGTAGTGAATGCTGTATTCCCAGCTTTGAGGAAGCAGAGGCAATATGATTTTGGTAAGTGTGAGGCTGGCCTGGGCGATATAGTAAGACGTTGTGTCCAAAATAAGTGAGTACATTTATAAAATGTAGTATGTGTGCTAAAGTGGAATAACTGACAAGGATTTTTGTTGAGATGGTTTTTGTTTTGTTTTGTTTTGTTTTTTTTTTGGTTGTTGTTTGTTGTTTTTTCCTTTCCCTATTGCTGTTGAGGGATTTAACAAAAGCCCTGTACAAAAAGGGCTGATTTGTTTAAGAACTTAAGTTGGAAGAATGGGAAATGAAGAAATGTTTAGGCTTGCTGTCTAACCAAGAACTGTTGCTTCTGTATATGGTTGTCATATACCTGTGTGTTACGACGGTATGGATAAGACCTCTTCATTTTATCACCCTTACAAAAGCACCCCATCCATCCATGCCCAGGCTTTTACCTGAGTCTTATAAATGGGTCTGGAATTGTATTAAGTATTTTGATCATTAACTCTTGAGTTTTAAGCACAAGGACAGCTGTTTTGCTGTTACTTGTGTATGTCTGATTTTCTTTTATGCTGTCAAACAAGTAGGGTTGACCCAGGCCGGTGCTAATCCAATTATATTGAAATGCCTAAACACCTGTTAATAGAATTCTACTGCCACCTAGTGGAGATAGGACTAATTGTTTCTAGTTTCACAGTTTTAGATTGCCATGTAACTTCTCTGTATAGCTCAGAATGCGATCATGAAAGCTGAAGAGGGGTAGGGCTGCCTCTTGTGCACATTGGCTGTGTGTCACCTTCTCACCTGTGCACTATGATCTAGAAGTGGAAGTCAGGTTGGAGAAAGGAAAAATTCACGGTTGCTATTTATGCTACAGGAGCACTCCTGGTGTAAAAAGTTGCCTAGGACCCCAGTTCTAACCCTGATCTGCTTTCTTTGTAAAATGTTTTGGGTTATACAGTTGCAGCTCTCAGTATGCATATATAAAACTCTAAAATGTGCTACCAATTTATTGTGAACATTGAAGTAAGTGAAATGTAAATTTACCATTCAGTATGCTTCGTGGGAGCCAATGGTCTAGGTTGTTTTGAAGTGAAAACATGTTTGGTACTCAGATTGGCGCTCTAATAAATTAATAAAAGCCTTGCTCTAATTAACTGGAAGTGCCTGCACTTTATTCACCCAATTATGAACTGTTCTGGAAAATAAGTCCAGTTTATATGTACTGTGTTTAATCTTTGCTAGATACCAGAATTGCTTGCAGAACTAAAAATAGTTTGGGAGGTTTGTACTCACCTAATAGGTAGTTCCTGACAAGGCTGAATGAATACTCTTGCTTGATTCAGGACCTGTGGGCATGGGTTTCATGATATCACTTGATCTTACCTGTCAGGCTTAGTTGTCTGTAGTTATTAGCACAAACTGATGTCACTCGTGCTCGTTGGCTTCAAATCTCACCTGGAGTGACACCAGTAATCCTAAAATGTACTGTCGCCTCAGTTCCAGGAGATGGTTCATTTGCAGTGTCTGCTGCTGCTGTAAGTATCTAGACCTGCTTCTTTGCATAGACTTAGGCCTTCAGTATCTTTTTAACATTTTGTTTTGCTTTATGTATATGTGTCTGTCTGTGTGTATGTCATCTGTGTGTATGGTCCATGTATTTGGGTACTCTTGGAGACCAGAAGTTTGCATTTAGGGACCACTGGCAGTTGTGAGCCACCTCATGGTGGGTGCTCAGAACTGAAGTTGGCCCCCTAAGAACAATAGCAAGCACTAGTAATCCAGCCCACGACAGAGCTTTTAATGAGTGAATGAACTCTTTTGGCAGTAGGCCATTATGTAGACATAAAGTAACGATTCCAGAGATGAAAGGTGTTAAGAATGGGAGTCGGGAAGTCTTGTTCCGTGTAAGTAATGACTAAATGGTTTACTAGCCATCTCTGGCAGTTTTCAAATCTGTCTAGGACATTCATAGTTTTTGTGTTGGTGGTCTGCTAAGAATACATTCTAAAGATTTTATTGGTCAAAATTCTGATACAGAGATAGATGGTAAGTGGTGTGAAGGGGCCTAAATACAGCCCAAGGTAGTTTTGGATCTTGACCTATATAACATCACACACACACACACACACACACACACAAAGAGGGGGGAGGGGAATAATACAAATTATATCAAAACTAATTGCAATTACCTTTAGGACAGTTTTTTCAAGCTCTGAAGTATAAAATGTAAGTGTTGACCTATGAGTGAGAGAAGGAATGTTGTTAGGACGGTTTTGAGCTTCATTACTTGGGGATCTCAGTTGAGAGTAAAGAGTGACATCTCTCTATTCTCCATGGCTATGCCCTTGCTTGAGAGTGTCACTCCTTCAGGTGGGAAGTGCGAGTCCACAATTCACTCCCAAAGCTGCTAAGAAATACCTGAAGGTGCCCTTTTTTTCAAGGCTGACTGGAGTCTCCTGTGTCATTTCTCAATAAGTGCGATCACCAGGTCTTAGCTTTCGTTCATTCGATTCATCATCTCCTGTGAGCTCCTGAAAGACTAACCGATTCTAAATTTTTAGTTATTTTTAAAATTCCCTTACAGTACCATTCATTCCACCCTTTCTCTGTTCTCATTTAGTTGTCTGTCAAACGAGTTCTGTGGTCACTGCAAAGCTCTCCAGTGCAGGGGTTACCATTCTTACAGGTGGCTTCTGAGGGGAGACTTAAGCCCAATGACAAAGCTATAAATTAGCACAATATGTATATATCTTGGTAATAGAGGCATTTGGATAAAAATTAACCAGTTCAAATAGCTCATTTTGTGAAGGGCTAAAATAAAATTGTTCTTATGACTAGTTTTTGAAACTGTAGACTTCTTATAATGGAGAATCAGGTTTCAGTGTGAAACTAGCATGTTATATTTTGGCCTACAACAGTTGTGATAAGCTGTAATTGGGATGAGCTTAATCATATATGTTCAGTTAAGTGACATGTTTCACAAGCCGCCTTGCCACACACCTCAGTTCTTACTCATTTATACTTCTGCTTTGCAACAATCTTTACTTGGAGGACAAACCATTATCCAAAGTTCTTTCTCATCCAAAAGCATTCTTTCACGATTTCCCCCTTTATACCAAGAGCGTCTTACAGATATTCCTATTTTATCAGATGGAAGGCAAAACACTGGGAAGCTAGTAAGGAGAAGAAACAAGGAGCCAAGGCTGGTGCCATAAGAGTGTTCTAAAGGGTAACTTGCAGCTGAGAAGCCGAGAAGGAACAGCCTCCAGCGGAGGCCCTACCTTGGTTAGGGAATTGGCAGACGTGCCTAAAATGCTATGTATTCCAGGCCCTGTACATGGATAAGTACTTAGCCAGATGCAAAGTTGGAAAAGTTCTTTTATGTCACAAAGCTAGGATGGTAGTACAGGGTGCTTCAGCTCTGCGTGCCTGCAGATGTGCTACAGAAGGAAACTGGTATGTTCTTGTCACTCCCAGGACCATCGGGGAACCCTGTGCTGGGAGACCAGTGCTGTCAACTTGAGCTCTTGTTCCAAGAGTATTGTGAGACATGTTAAATGGATATGAGTTCCCCTGACTGACATGTCCCACCCTGGAAGTGGTTGCATGAACTTAGAGCCATAGAACAGATTGTTATACATTAGTGCAGGAGCTATGGAGATGCCGTGGTGAGTAGTGCATTAGCTATGCAAACTTGTCGACTTGTGAATTTGAGTACTAGAGTCCATGAAAAGAGCTGTCTGTAGTGGTATGTGTCTGTCATTCCAGCACTTCTATAGAGAGGTAGAAGGCAGAGATGAGAGATGCTCGTAGGCGAACTGGTAAAGAAGGCAGGCTAGCTGCAGAACACACCTGCTTCAACAAGGCAGAAGGCGAACTGATGCCCTAAAGGTTGTCCTCTGACTTCCACATGTATGCCGTGACATGTGCATACACGCCCATGCATAAGTAATAGGTGGGAGTTTTTGTGTTTTGTTTTGTTTTTTTAAGTAATGCATATGACAAATATATTGGTTAGGATACCAGACAGGCAGTTTTTGCAGATTTCACTGACATTTTAGCTTTTGGTCTGCTAAGAACATATTCCAAGGTTTTACCAACTAGTTAAAGGATATTAGGCCCGGGGGAGGGGAGTGATAATGGTCATTAAGGATATTAAAGATAGCCTTTGTCTCTAACATTTCAACTCTCTACAATCAGGAATTTGATCAGTCTGTAGACTCTTAACGTAAGTGTGGCTTTTGGAGGGAATGTCAGCTTATATGACTCATCAGCCTCAGGAAGAGATTTCACTCCGCATCAAAATGAGTTTGTTTATTTTGTATTTGCTGGGTAGGAATTTGAACCCCTTACATCATTAGTGCTGCAAATCATCCCACATGGTTAGGTTCCTGGAACATGGCATGAAGACAACTGGAAATTCTCTCTGATCTGTGTTCTGGCAAGTTGGGCCTGATTGTCCAGTTCATGTCCTGCACAGACATGGTCTTTTTTCCAACTGTATTATAAGAATTGTCAGACCCACTGGGCAGTGGTGATGACACATACCTTTAATCCCAGCACTTAGGAGGCTAGAGGCAGGTGGATCTCTGAGTTCCAGGACAGCCAGGACTACACACAGAAGCCATGTCCCCTAAATCAAAATCAAATCAACATATCAGACCCATCCCACCAATGTGAACATTTTAGATAATACTGGAAAAAAATGCCTATTTAGTAAGGGAAAGAGCTTTTAAAATGTGAGGGGAGGGAGAGTCAGTAATACAGCAACAAGAGTGAAGTGCCTTCTACATGCCAGATGCCACATCCGTAAATGTTCTCAGAACCCATGAGAATGCTGGCATAGCCATTCAACCCTTTAAACAGAGCCTACTAGTATCATGTGTACTCAGTGTCAGCAATGATAGATGACCTTCAACCCTAGCAACTGAACTGTTAGCAGCAGCACCTGCCTTCCCAGTGTGCGTGCAAGGCCGGCCAATGGAAGAGCTAGCTACTTCTGGCTGGGGACTGTGGTGAGGTTGTCCACTGAGGCTCTGGTCTGCAAAGGGCTTAAATGAAGCTGTAGGACCACATGTTGCTGTCAAGCTGATGTCAGGAGTACTCATTCTTTGCCACATGAGCATCTCCATAGGATTGCTTGGAATGTCTTCTGGAATGATGTAGCACAAGTGCTTTCAAAGACTCAACAGGTCAGGAACATATACTCAGACTTTTATAAAGACTGGGGTCTGTGCAGGTTAAAACATGGATGAATCTTGAAATTGGTGCCAAAAGTGAAAGAAGCTAGACACAGAAAGAAAAAATAGTGTATAACTCATGTGTGTGTTTGGGGGGTTGGGGGGCCCTCAAACATCTTGATCAGGTCCTAAGGCCAGTTTGGCAGTCAGTTTTCCTCCAGCTTCACATTTTCACAAAACAAGCCAGGAAGGAGCCTACAGCCTGTACCAGAGGTTGCTGTAGAGAGGGGTAACGTGGAAATGTCTGCTTTCCTTAGAAATCTCAGTTGTATCACATGATGTTCTTCTGGAAACATCCTGTGGGAAGATGTTTTGCTGAAGCAGACACATGAGAGTGAGCGCATGTGATGTTTTGCTGGAGTAGCTGCTTGACAGAGAGTGTGATACTTGGAAAGAGCGTAAGAAGAACCCCACAGAAGGTGAAAGGACACTTGCATTGTTCAGCCTTGCAACACTTCACTGGTCTTCGCTTGCCGTGCAACTCTTAGCTGGTCTTTGCTGGCCTTTCCTTAGAAACGCACCAAAGAACTCAGGGCACTCTTGCGAATTCCTGCTGCTCCTGCTGACTTGTGCTAATTTGGTGGAGCTTTGCAGTTTCTGCTGGATCAAGCCACTGCTACTGATTCGCGTTTGGCATTTTCTATTGGACTGAACTGCTGGTATCCTAACAACAAAGAGTGGAGTCACCCCCAAAGAACTACTTCTAAATAGGTCCACAGCACCCTTTTCCTAAAACCCTTTTTCTAGTCATTGAAAGACCTAAATAAATGGTTGTGCCTTGTGAGCCTTGGGGCATCTGACACTGAAGACTGGGAAGTGTGCAGTGGCCTGGAGTTCGTGTGGATCTAGGACCCCTCCCCCTAAGAGCCACCCCTTCCCTCAGTTGCCCAGCCTAGCAGAACAATCACCCTGCCTTTGGACAACAGCAGGATATCAGGGAGGGGTCTCAATAACAGTACAGTATTCACGGTGCTTCAGAAACCTTGAACCAGACCAAGGACTCCTTGCAGCGAACACAGGCTGCAGTGCCACTCTGACAATGGGGGCAGGGCGAGGTAGAACTAGAGCTGTGACTGGTGGTGACAGGTGTGAGAAAGGGAAGTGGAAGGGGAGCATGTAATTACCAAGTAGGGCCGGGCAGGGTAGTCTGGAGGTTAGGCAGGCTCTGCCCCAGACATGCTGCCCAGTTGCCCTGGCTCTGACCTACAACAGTGGCTTAGATGGAGAATGGTTCATTTTCTGGACTGGGACTCCTCCTCAAAAGACCTCCAGGTCCCGTGCTGCCCTGGAGAAAATGCTGGTATCTGTGGCCTGTGCTCCCACTGAAGGCCATGTCCATGGCCCATGTTGCTGCTGGGAGCCATGTTGATATGTATGGCCTTGTGCTGCCACTGAGGGCCATGTTGGTGTCTGTTGTCCTGCTTCGGGGGATTGTTTAGATGTTTGTCACTGTGGGTCCACATTCAGACCTGCTGATGGGGTGTTGGGCATGGCTGCTGGGGAGGCGAAAGTCGGGAAGCAGGCTAGACTGTGATGACCCTGTGCCATCACCCTCTGGTGTCGGACTTTGGGGAAGGGTTGAGACACCAGTCAGGGAGTAGGGAAATGCAGCCTAGGATTCAGGAAGCCAAAGATGGGGTTTCCTGACTCCTGGACATCTAGTCGCTGCTAGGGTGTTGCATAGATGAGTGTGGAACAAAGGACTGGGAGTCCACAGGCTGCCTGCGAGGCCAGGGTATCCAAGTGCAGCTGAGTCTGGAGGAGTTGGGAACAGAGTGGTGGGAGCTCCAGCTTAGCTCATCAGTGATTGTCCTTAACTTGGCAGCAGTTATTTGGAAGCACAGAGAGGCCTTTTATAGGAGACTTAGACTGTGGCTCTGTAGTCGATGTTCCCCAAGGCGGTTTTGATAGAAGAGACAGTCCATACATTTTATTGACTGTTCCTCTTGGAAAATGGATGTATACCAACTCCTCAGGGTGAACCAGAGATTAAATTCCTTTTGCAGGGAGGAATGTCCAGGAAGGGAAGCTTATTGGCTAAACTCTCAGGACCTTTAGATACCTAATTAGCATGGAGAACTGTCCTTAGGCTATGTGACCACAGGTCAAGTTTCCTTGTGAGGAAAGTGTGTAGTACGTGTTCCAGGCCAGGAATCTTGGTAGGGAGCAGGGAGCCCCCTACCATCTCAGATGAGTGTCGGGGTGACAGGGACTCTGAACCTGCACAGCCTACCAAGTTTCCTGATGTAGTCCACTGTCCCACACGTGGTTGGTGTTACCATAGGATGCCATGTTGTTTGTCCATGGTCCATGTTACCTCCAAAGGCAATGTGGATATCCCTGGTCTGTGCTGCAGCCTGAAGTCATGTTAGTGTCCATGGCTTAGGTTGCCATCGAAGGCCATGTTGCTATCCATGACCTATATGATGCCGAGGGCCATGTTGGTGTCTGTGGCCTGTGCTGATGCCAGAGGTTATGTGGATGTTTGGTCTGTACTGTCATCAGAAATCATGTGGAAGTCCATGATTCATGCTGCCGCTGACTCTAAAAGGTAAGGTAGCTTCTTGTTCAGAGGGATTGATGACTGCAGATTCACAGTTGAGAATGAGAGACATAGATGTCCTCTGTGACAGCCTCTCTCTCCCTTACCCACCCCCCAAAAGTAACAGCCTAGACTGGAAGCCACTGAAGAGAACTCTTAATATTTATGATAGGGATCCTGAAGTGTAGTTCTTCAAAAATGATGGTTTCTGGAGCGGTGGGGAAAGACTCAGCTTTCTTAAAGGGGTGACCACTGATACCTTAGCCATGCTCCAGTGAGTCTGTGGGCCACACAAATTAGACTTGGTATATTCTGTCTCTATCTATCTATCCATCTATCTATCTATCTATCTATCTATCTATCTATCTATCTATCTATCTATCTATCTATCTCTTTTCCTCCTCTTCTTCTACCTCTTCCCCTTCTTCTCTTCCTCCTCTGGTGGAGGTCAGAGGTTGCAACGGGTATAGACTTGGAAAGTGAATGTGGTCTGAGTGCATTATGTGAAACTCCAAAAAATCAATAAAACATTATGTTGGGGAAAAAATTCTCAGTGGTCTTACTCTATGCATGGATGATACAAATCTCTTCAATTGATGAACTCGGCTTGAGTTTTTCACATCCTAGTGGGCAGACTGGAATGGTGGCCCTCACTGTCATAATTTTGGTTTCAAGTGTGTATTGACATTGTCTGGCAGACCTCTCTCTCTCTCTCTCTCTCTCTCTCTCTCTCTCTCTCTCTGTGTGTGTGTGTGTGTGTGTGTGTGTGTGTATGGGAGTGTGAGCTGCCAATGCAGCCTGAGAATGGTTGGGGAGAGCAAGAACACAGCTGCCAACAGCCACTAGAGAGCAGTGCTGCCTCAGTGCCAGCCTTCTGGAACTAGCTGGCTTTATCCCTGCCAGGGCAGCGAGGATGTACAACTCAATTAACACTTCCGGAAGCTAAGATGTGAAAGTCCTTTCTGAGAAACGTGAACATGGTTCATGGAAAACCCTACCCTGGTTCTGTCTTCCATCTCTAAGAGACAAGTTTTTCTCCTCCTCTTGTCTGTTTTTCTATTTGCCAAACAAGCACTTGTGTAAAAACCAGCAACTGATATCAAATCCTGCTGCTGCAGGGAAGAAACACACTAGGTGCAGTGTGGTTGGCAGAGACCATCTTTCAGGACCGAAAGAAACCTGTCTACCTAGATAGACATGTACAGTACCTGTGTGGTGTGCCCTGCTTCAGCCAGCTCACCCAGCTGCGGAGCCACAGAACAACACATCAGCTCAACCTCCGAATAAACATTCAGTTCATTCCGTTAAGTCAGACCTGGCCGAGGGGAAATAGCCGAGGATGCACTCTTGTGGGTATGAGAAGGCAGGCCACGGTTACCCACTGCTGGATGTCCAGTTCCAGGGTCTTCCATTTACTAGAAACATTTTATAGCTGAAGAGAAATGATTCCTTGAAAGGGAGGGAGAGAACTGGTTTCTGGGAAGATGAATTTGGCAACTTTTGTGTGGGCAGGTGTGTGTATTGGGGGGGGGGGNGTTGGGAAGAGGGGAACATGACACAGAAAATGTTAGACTAATCTAGTGAGGCCAAGCTCGAATGCACACAGCATCATCTCACCAGAAGGCTTTGCTAATTTAATGCATATTTTTAGAAAACAGGAGGTTAAAGGTCAACTTACACAGATGTCATTCATTGTCAGGGGCAAACCAGTCCTGGCTCTGTTGCTGACCCCAAAGCAAGTTCCTTTTTTTTTTTTTTTTTTTGTTTCATTTGTTTGTTCGTTTGAAAACAGGGTTTCTCTGTGTAGCTCTGGCTGTCCTGGAACTCATGTAAGCCAGGCTGACCTTGAATCTGCCTGCCTCTGCTGGGATTAAAGGCATACACCACCACTGCCCAGCTCTTATATTTATTAAAATTTCATTTTTATCACTTATTTATGGGTATATGTGTGTGTTCTGAGCATGTGCAAGCCAGTGTCTGTGGAGGTCAGAAGAGGGCACACAACCCCCTGAAGCTAGAGTTGTGAGCCACTGGTGTGGTGCAGGACATTGAACTCCAGTCCTCTGAAAAAGCAGCAAGCACTCTTAACAGCTGAGCGAGCCATCCTTCTGCCTCTCCGCAAGCTTCTTGATGTTCTTGCTAAGTCTTGTGTTTCTCACTTAGAGGATGAAGACTTACCTGTATCTCCTGGCATCTTTGTGTGAATAAAATTCACTCCTACCTTGCTCTCTGTTTTGTAGGGCATCTAGAATGTACTATGTGCTCAGTATCAGTGCAACAGCATGAGCAATGGAGATCATGGTTGCTTGGCTTTGTGGGTGTCCCAGGTAAGTCCCATTCATGCCTGTGGGGTAGGAAGGCATGACTCACTAAGAAGGAATGAAAGGTACCCTGCCTCACCAAAAGAAAGCTAGACTTAGCTGTTTCCGATGCTTCTTAGCAGAGTGCTGCAATTTGGAGACTGGACAGGGAGCAGTGCCTTTGAACCTGTCTGTCTCTCAGGGATGGGGAGGAGGAAGCTCTTAGCTTGACATGACTGCTGGGAGAAAGACGGCTGCAGAACAGGGGTATGGGGGGATCTGTATAGAGGGCCTTGTGTAGGCCCCTTGGCAGACCGCAGAGTTGAGCTGGAGCCCCTTCTTGGCAGGCCCTGGCAGGGGTGGTGTGCTGCAGCCATCCACATGTAGGAGGAGCCGTTCAGTCCTAAGACCTCCAGGTCTGGACACCCAGAGGACCTCTTGAGGGTCCTAATGTCCACGAGGAACTTTTGGGATAAAAATGGAGGAATCCTCACAATCCTGTTTCAGTGTCTTCCAGTTTCAGTGGCTGGCAACTGGGAATATAGCACAGGGAACTGGTTGGCCTTGCCTTTGCCTTGAGGATCCCTCGAGTAAAATGCAGAGACAACACACCAAGTGTTTTCAAGGGCTTGGGACCAAGCAGGCTGCTAGTCCCGGGAAAAACTGTTCCTGCCCTTTTCTTCTGGTGGTTTTGGTTTTCTTGACATCAAACTGGTAGGTATAAGAAGTGCCAAAAAAAGCTCTCACATGTGGTAGCCAGAGATAAGGACCCAAGCAGTATGCTATTCTTTTTTTTTTTTTTTTTTTTTTTTTAAGATTTATTTATTTATTATATGTAAGCACACTGTAGCTGTCCTCAGACATTCCAGAAGAGGGAGTCAGATCTCGTTACGGATGGTTGTGAGCCACCATGTGGTTGCTGGGATTTGAACTCAGGACCTTCGGAAGAACAGTCAGGTGCTCTTACCCACTGAGCCATCTCACCAGCCCCGCAGTATGCTATTCTTAAATTCAAGTGCCCATACACATGCACACACAATATTGTCTGTGTTGACAGTGATACTTGGAATACTGAAGAATGCTTATAGAGCCAGGAGTGATGGTGCATGCCTAAAATCTCAGTACTTGAGAGGCAGGAGGATGGAAAATTAAAGACCAACCTGGGCTACGTAGGATTACACCTTGTACCACTCTCCTGCACTGAAGAGAGATCTCAACTGTTTTTGGAGAGGATATGGACCCAGGGACAAATGTGAGTCCCTAAGTAAAGAAGCAAGGCTAGGGTGAGAAGGCACCAGATAGGTCCAGGCAGTGACAGATCCTAAGATGATTAGCGAGGGAAGGTCTCTGGCAGATACCCCGGAAAAATGACCGGTCAGTAACCTCCAAGGGTTTCCAGTATTACAGACCCCAGGAGATTGTTGGGTCTAGAGATCTTCCCATAGCTGTGTGCCCTGTAGCTTTGTTTTGTGAGCCCCAGCATCTGGGTGGATGCTCACAGTCCTTTAAGCACAGGATGCCTCTCTTTGGCAGGATTTGCTCACTGCTTTCTCTCAGGGTTGACATAAAAAGGAAATCAGTTGTTCTCCTTGGAGGCACTGAATCCTACACTGCCCACAGGAGAATTCTATCTACAGCCCAAACCTAATCTGGCATTGTGAGTTTCAGAGAACCAGAGCTGAGCGCTGAGCCACACCCCACCAGTTTGGCCAATGCTAGACGGGGCCCGTGAGCATGGGAGTCTAGTGGATTGTCCTTGTTGAAAGAATGTGGCATAGCTTGGGTTCTGGCCATCAATGCTGGTGATGCAGGCTTAGCCACAAAGTTATATGATGCCCATAGTGCTATGTTGTCTCAAAGACTCCTTTTGAGGGAAGTAAGCCAGTTAGAAAATAATCCTAAAATGTATTTTAAAAATGACCAATCCTGTTTTGAAGAAATCCTCTTAACATGGAAAAGTGTTAACACTGCCTCATTTATTTAAATAATAGGGTGTTGTATTTTGAATGAAAATGGTCCCCATAGGCTTGTTTGTTTATTTTTGATTAAAGTTTTATTATATTATGATGAGAAAAGATACATAATTTCAATTTAGCTGAATTTGTTAACATTTAAAAACATATTTTGAGTAAATAGACTTACATCACATTCTTCTTTCCCTTTTGTACCCCAACTCCTCCCGGAGATCCCCCTTCAACACCTGCCATATCTTTCATTTTTATCATATTTTTAAAATTTATAAAATATAACAATAAAAATGAGTATTTTAAAAGTTGTTTGATATAAAATATAAAGTAATCAATTAAACAGTCTTATGTAGATGCTTGTCTACAGCAATACTGAAAATACATGTTTTTCTCAATGTGAATTTAAAATAACTCCAAATATATTAACTGTATAATATTTTAAAATAATATATCACTATTGTTTTTTAATGAACATAAAGTCTTTTTGTTTGTTTGTTTTGTTTTTAGTAGAACTTAAAATCTTGGCTCTTACTGTGGTACAAACACAAAATAAGAAGAGTTTTTGGACACTGGAGTTTGTTGTAATAAGGCTGTACTTCAATGTCCCTCACATCGCCAAAGGATTTTACCTCCATAGTAGCTAAGCTAAGAGTTGACAGTTCTGCTGTGCCAAGGAATGAATTGTAGGCACGATTTTTGGATACAGATTTCCTGCTATGGTCAAAGCTATTTGACTTGAATGATAGTCTTCATTCTCAGCCCACGGGGAACAGGTTACATTCGTTTAAGAAATGGTGTGAGTACTGAGTTGGTCTATTCATGAAGTCATTCATCAACTGTTTCAATGAACGATGGTTCTGCGTGGAGGGTGGCACAGACGTTAGGTGAGGGGAAGGTTCTGGTTCCTTGGCTGTGATGATTTTGAAAAGCATTCATCTCAGAATAAGAGTAACTTATAGGGCTGGTGAGATGGCTCAGTGGGTAAGAGCACCCGACTGCTCTTCTGAAGGTCCTGAGTTCAAATCCCAGCAACCACATGGTGGCTCACAACCATCCGTAATGAGATCTGACTTCCCTCTTCTGGAGCATCTGAAGACAGCTACAACATATAGTAAATAAATAAATAAAACATTTAAAAAAAAAAAGAGTAACTTATAAAGTCCTCTTCAAAATTGATACAATAATTATAACTATCAAGCAAAACCTTCAGTCTCACTCTTTGCTGTTCTCTTACAAGCCACCTCCNAAATTAACTGTCTACATTTCTTTTGGCTGTGTAAATAATTTTGAAATAAGTAAGCTGTTCTGAAAACCATAGTATAGTGTAAAAACATCAAATAAACAATCCTACTAATAGAGAGACTGAGATAGGAGAAGCATGATTTCAAGACCATTATGTGGCACACAGCAAGATCCTGTCACATACAAACAAGCAGAAAGGATATATGGATTGTATAATATTGGACCTATTTCTCCAATTATCAAATTAGAGAGACCACTGGATGACAGCCAACAAATGACTAATTCCTCATATGTTTGAATTTCAATTGATTAGGTTATGTTGGTAATATTAATTTTCATATTAAGAGATATTCAGGAAAAGTTATTGTTACTTCTTGTTATTTTTGTTGTTAGAGGTGGAATTATGTTTGTGTGGATTTGTTGAAAGATTATTTTCTTGCTTCTTCTCGGGTGTAGATTCACTCCCTGTGTTGGTGTTTTCCATCTATTATCCTTTGTAAGGCTGGATTTCTGGAAAGATATTGTGTAAATTTGCTTTTGTCATGGAATATATTGTTTTCTCCATCTATGGTGATTGAGAGTTTTGCTGGGTATAGTAACCTGGGCTGGCATGTGTGTTCTCTTAGGGTCTGTATTGCCACACCCACTCCAGTGAAGTCTGAGCGGTAAGCCCAAAGGTTGGACACAGTCCTGAGGCAAAAAGTTTCACGGAAACTTAGTCTCCTGGAGTCTTGGCATCCCGTAGCACCAATGCTCCAAACTTGTCCATACTTCATTCAGTGACCTGTGTGCTTCCTTCAATATTGTTTTATTATAAGTGCTTCCAATTAATGATTTGACAAATACCTAAGTTACATTGAACTTTGCTTCCTGGCCTTCATCAGTGTCCTAGGCAGACCTTGAGCCAACCTTGGGCTTTGAATTTTGTAAGAATGCTACTCATTCAGACGAAAAGCTTCCAGTGTTGACAGAGAGACAGTGAAAGAAATCAGACATTACAATTTACTGGAAAGGAGCTAGAAATCTCAGGGCTAGTTCTACAAGGTAAACTTAGAATAACAGCCAAATCACTCCCATATTCAGGAATTTACAATGGCCTAGGGAGAAGGTGGATTAACTATGGCAAGGGCTCCTGGCTTCTAAGAATATGCTGACCTTAGGTGGGGTTGCTTTTTATCCCAGTTGTAAACACTGATTTTATCCCAGTTGTAAACTCTGCCTGGTTCCTGTTACCTTTTATGTATGCATTTCTCTGTTTTGCAGAAAGAATCATTTTGTATCGGGTAACCTCAATGTAGCTTGGATGACATTAATGTATCACTTAACTTCCTTGTTTTCTTCTGTAATATGTCTGATGCTTACTTTGAGAAATTACATTCAGATCAACACTCTCTTGTGTTTGAGTCTGTTTGTCACCCTGCCAACTCCTTGCCCACCTGAGTATTGGGACCCTGATTCTCCTGCAGGTTGAAGGGTCAACTGAGTCTGGTCCGCGGCACTGTATAACATCTGCCCAGGGTCATCTAGCTTTCATAGTCTCTGGTGAGAAGTCTGGTGTAATTCTGATAGGTCTGCCTTTATATGTTACTTGACCTTTCCCCCTTNCTGCTTTTAAAATTCTTTCTTTGTTTTGTGCATTCGGTGTTTTGATTATGTGACAAGAGGAATTTCTTTTCTGGTCAAGTCTATTTGGAGTTCTGTAGGCTTTTTGTATGTTCATGGGCATCTCTTTCTTTAGGTTTCTATAATTTTGTTGAAGATATTTTCTGGCCCTTTAAGTTGAGAATCTTCACTCTCTTCTAAACCTATTATCCTTAAGTTTGGTCTTCTCATTGTGTCCTGAATTTCCTGGATGTTTTGGGTTAGGAGCTTTTTGCTTTTTGCATTTTCTTTCGCTGTTGTGTCAATATTTTCTATGGTATCTTCTTCACCTGAGATTCTCTCTTCTATGTCTTGTATTCTATGACTTGCATCTATGACTATTGATCTCTTTCCTAGGTTTTTTAACTCCAGGGTTATTGTTACTAGTTCCATTTTTAGATCCTGGATGGTTTTGTTCCTTTCCTTCACCTGTTTGATTGTTTTCCTGTAATTTTTTAAAAAAGATTTATTTATTTAATGTATGTGAGTACACTGACAGTATCTTCAGACACATCAGAAGAGGGCATCGGATCCCCATCACAGATGGTTGTGAGCCACCATGTGGTTGCTGGGAATTGAACTCAGGACCTCTGGAAGAGCAATCAGTGCTCTTAACAACTGAGCTATCCCTCCAGCTCTTCCTGTAATTCTTTAAAGGATTTTTGTGTTTCCTCTTTAAGGGCTTCTAGCTGTTTACCTGTGTTCTCGTGCATTTCTTTAAGGGAGTTATTTATGTCCTTCTCAAAGTCCTCTATAATCATCATGAGAAGTGATTTTAGATCTGAATCTTGCATTTCCAGTGTGTTGGGATATCCAGGACTTGCTATGGTGGGAAAATTGGGTTCTGATGATGTCAAGTAACCTTGGTTTCTGTTGCTTATGTTCTTAGNCTTGCCTCCTGCCATCTGGTTATCTCTAGTGCTGCCTGCCCTGGCTATGTCTGACTGGAGCCTGTCCTTCCTGTGATCCTGGTTATATCAGAACTCCTCAGAAGCAAGCTGTCTCTGTGATCCTGTGATTCTTGGATCTTGTGATCTTGGGATCCCAGATGTGTCCAAGCTCCTGGGAGTCAAGCTGCCTCTGGGACCCTGAGGTCCTGGTGTCACCACAGTCCTGGGTTCCTGGGATCCTATGATCCTGGACATGTTGGAGCACCTGGGAGTGGAGCTGCCTCTGGGTGTTGTAGGACTGGCTGTGGAGTTTGTGCCCAAGGTCTTCTTGGGGCACTAGCCCAGGCAGACTGGAAGGAACCCGAGCCACTGGTCTGGCAAAGTTCCTGAGTGCCTGGGTCCTGCTGATCCCAGTTACTCACAGTGTTGGGATAGATGCGTCTGCCTCACCTCTGATCCTATGATCCTGGGTGTGTTAGAGGGCCTGGGAGTGGAGTTCAGGCTTGTATATTTAAATACTTAGTTCCTGGTAGGTGGAACTATTTGGAAACATTTAGGAGGTGTGTCACTGGAGGGATGCCTTAATATTTCAAAAGTTCACACCATTAGCTCTCTCTGCCTTGTATTTCAAGATGTAAACTCTAAGCCACTGTTCCAGCACCATGCCTGCCTCCCTGCTTCACTCCCCATGATAGTCATGGACTATCTGAAACTGTAACCCCCCCAAATAACATTTTCTTTTATAGGTAGCTTTGGTCATGGAGTCTCTTGCCAGAAGTAGAACAGTAACTGTGACAGTTGCTTTTGCTCAGGCTGCAAATGGATTAGAGGGTCAACAGAGCAGAAGCAGACAGGAGCCCTGGGAAACATTCTGAGGACAAAACTCTTAGCCCATGTGAGCTAGAGGGGCCATCTCAGCATCATGGAGAACAAACCCAAGTAGGCAAATATCCACAGTGCCCAGTTTTCATCTAGGCCACCAGCAGAGGCGGGGGGTCACCCACCTCATCATTCTCCCTGCTTCTAAAGACTCCCTTAATCAGTCTCTGGGCCCTCTTCTATAAATCAAACACTACCATGAAAAATCTATAGAAGGAGACATTTGCTGGAAAAGAGCCCAAGAAATCCAAGAAACCAGCTAAACTCTATTTTCACTCAATGAAAGCAACTACCTCCTCCTTAGGTGTAGAAGAGCATCAGGACATTTTGGGCCACACCATCGTCAGTGGCCAGGGAACAATGATCAGTGTCATACTCTCCACCAGACCCGATGCCAGGACAATCTCATTCCATAAGTCTATTGTTATTATTATTAGTATTATGTTTTTATATTACTAGTACTAATATTATATTTTGAGACAAGGTCTCACTATAACTCAGCTGACCTGAAACTCTAGATCCTCCTGTGTTAGCCTCTTGGGTACTGAGGTTACAGGCATGTGTCACCACACTTGGTTCCTTCAACGGTGATGATAAGAATAACAATGACAACACAATGACAAGCCTGCCTAAAGCCCAAACAAGTGCATGGCTGTGTGTAAATGCCTAAGAAGAGGATTGCAAATTACCCATACTACATGAGTCCAGGTACACTTCAAAGCAACCACACACACATATAGAATAAAAACTTACAAGAAAATCTGCCAACATATTAATAGCCCTTGCCCCATAGAAAGGTTTTAAGATGGCTTAAATTATTTCCTGAAAAAACAGATTTCTTGGGGCAGTGGTTAAGAAGAGTATTTGCTGCTCTTGCAGAGGAAAGCATTCAGTTCACAGCAATGGGGTCAGAAGGATCACAACTGCTCGTTACTCCAGCTCTCGGGGAATCTGATACTCCCTCTCCCTCTGTCCTTTGAGGGTATACACACACACACACACACACACACACACACACACACACACACACGCGCACGCACACACACACACACAAAGATGAATAAATCTTCAAAAATTAGTCTTATTAAGATAGAATTCATATGGTACTTCTTTTAAATTTTATGTATGTATGTATGTATGCATTTATTTATTTATTTAAAGATTTATTTTTTATTATATCTAAGTACACTGTAGCTGTCTTCAGATGCACCAGAAGAGGGCGTCAGATCTCATTACGGATGGTTGTGAGCCACCATGTGTTTGCTGGGATTTGAACTCAGGACCTTTGGAAGAGCAGTCGGTGCTCTTAACCACTGAGCCATCTCTCTCTTAAATTTTATTTTAAGCAAACCAAAGTCTGAGCAGCACTTGGGAGGCAGAGGCAGGTGGGTCTTTGTGAGTTTGAGGCCAGCCTGGTCTAAAAAGAGAGTTTCACAACAGCCAGGCTGTTACACAGAGAAATCCTGTCTTAAAAAAAAACCAAACCAAACTAAAACCCAAACAACAAAACAAACAAAAATAAACATAAACCAAATACATTTAAAAAAAAGAAATATATTTGTTCTGTAAAGAAACTGTAAATATATTTGTTCAAGAAACTGTTGACAAATGATATAAGAATTAACTGGACAGGGACATCCTGAGCATACATCGAAAGACCAAATAGTGTTAAAGTGGGAACACTTCCCAGATTTGTCTGTAGATTTTATTCAATTTTGGGGAACCCTTGCCTGACTTCTTGATAAATTCATGCAAGTTGTTCTTTGTGCTAACAAAACTCAAGGAACTCACATCTCCCACTCTGCTTCTCTGTCATCTTTTGCTGCCGCTATAGCCTTGCTGCTTTGACCAGAAGCCAGGAAGGAAAGGGTTTACTTGACTTACAGGATACAATCCACCACTAAGGGCAGCCAGGGTACGAAGTCGAGGGAAGAGCTTGAAGTAGAAGCCATTAAACAATGCTGCAACCTGTTGCCTTGCTTCAAAGCTCATATTCAGTTACCTTTCTCATATCTCCCAAACCTACATGCCCAGGGTTGTACCACCCACAGAGGACTGGGCCCTCATGTCAATTAGCAATCAAGAAAATGCCATCCAAGCCAATCCAAAGGAGGTAACTTAGCAACCGAAGTTCCCTATCCCCGGATGTTGCACAGTGATAACTGAAGCTGACTATGATACCCAAATAGCCAAAACACTACTGAAAAGAAAGGACAAAGTAAGACCAGCAACTTTGAAATTCCGTGAAACTGGGACTGCATTAGCAGAACAGAACTGGGAATCCAGACATTGGCTCTCACATTTATAACCAACCAATTTTCACCAAGGACGATTCATGAGTCACTAGGCATCAAACTGCAGGTAAGCAGAAGGGAAACTTCTATCTGGTGTTAATAGACGCGAGACAGCAAGTAATTGACTGCCGAAATAGAAACTCACTACTCAGGGGTGAGCTGGAAATTGCAGACTGGTAAGTTCTGTGGTCATGTGCTCCTGAGGGAGGCATCCACGGAGGTCATGAGAGGGCATTAGATCCACTGCAAGTGGAGTTACGGGTGACTCTGAGCCACTGACGTGGGTCCTGGGATCTGAACTCCAGTCCTCTGATAGAGTATCTTAATTGCTGGGTCTTCTTTCCTAACTGAGCCAACTTAGTTATTTTAATCACATTGCTTGGGATGTACTCAAGGGAACTGGAGACAAGTCTACAACAAATGTGCTTGTGAGATTTCAGATCAGCCTTATGCTCAATAGCCAGAGTACAAAGATCCTAAAATCTGTCAGGCAAGATGTAGCACAGCTATGCAGTGGGATGCTGCTGTCATAGGAAGGAAGGACAAGGTGTATGCTACAAGAAGAACATTACGCTACGTGAAAGAGGCGCTTGAAGAAGATGCAGGTAATGAAAATGTTCTGATATTGAACTGAGAACGAAGCTAAGTAGCAGATCATTTGTTTCCCATGAGCAAGAGCCTGTAGACTTGATTCCCAGAACCATGGGGAAAAGGAAGAGAGAACATGTTCTAAAACGGTCACACAACTCCGAATATACCAAAAATTGTCGACTTAACACACTTTAAATGGGTTATGACAAGAGAGTATGTCAGTAAAGTTGTTACGAAAATTTAGTGACGATCACTTTTAAAGAGTTCTTTCACAGGCTGAGGTATTGGCCACCTATACAGTGCTTAGAGTGCAGGCCTGGGTCATGACACGACAGGTCAAAATCCACATCAAAATGCTGGTGAGGTGTGTGCCTGTAATTCCAGCACTAGGGATGTGGGGACAAGAAGATTACTGGCACTTGTTAGCCAGCCACTTGAGCTGAATCAGTAAGCTTGAGGTTCAGTAAGAGATCCTTTCTCCAAAATAAATAAATAAAAATGTCAGAGAGTGATGAAAGAAGACATTGATGTCCATTTCTGGCCTCTATTCACGTGCACACATATGCACACATGTAAATATATTCATATTCACATATAGACTTCTTAGTTTAATCTCAATTACAGTATGGTTCTTTTAATATTAAAAAAACATAATGGACAAATAAAAATATGGCTGAATTTATTTAAAGCTTGAATTTCTCCAAAAAGTATGAACCAATTTTTCGTACTCTTGGCCTAGACTACCTGTGGAGGAAAAAAAGTTAATTCTTTAATTCAGTCACTTCCCCGTGTATGAAAATGAAACAAAAGTTATTGCCCAAATGCCATCTTTGGTGATGTCACAGGTGAAAGGAAACGACTGTCTATCAAATGTATATAAAAGCAGACCTTCAGTGTGCATGTAAAAGTAGACCTATAATGAGCTTCTCAGCAGCTCTGCTTTTGGTAAGAGAATCTTCCTCCTGCCGTGCCTTGAGTAGGATACAGGACGTGGCTAAGTTCAGGGACTGAATTGAATGGCAACTGAGACCTTAGTCTGGGAACAGGTGGAACCAGGCAAGTGACCTGGCTTGCAGCTCTTCTAAACAAACATTCTACTTTATGCTTTTCCCAAGACATTAGCTGTAACTGAACCAAGTCTGAGTAAACATTGAAGCCAACACATTTGTACTGAGCAGAGGCAAGCAATGAAGCCCAGGGCTGTCTGCCTTTGGAGTCCATGACACAGGCACAGGCCAGGGATGTCTCATAATAAAGAAGTAGACAGTGGGCTGGTAGGAGACTGGCTGCGAGAGAAAGGAGCCACTGGGGAACACCCCTGCAGGCCCTGCTCACTACCTACATATAGAACATAGAACTCTTCTTCAAGTAGCTTTGATTCCAAGTAACAGAAGCAATAAGGGAAGGTCCATTCATCCTCCTCAGGACCTGAGTGGGTTTTGCTTTTGTGTGCCTTTATAAAAGAACAATATTGCTTATTTCAGCCTCCCCATCTGTTTAGGTCTGACTTTGGGCGGCTGCTTTAACAAGACCCCTCTGAACCCATAAAGAGCACACATGTCTGACATGCCATCCACTGAACCCCCTTTCACTGGCCGACTTTCATCTGGGTCTCTCCTTGGCACTGAGTTCAGAAAGAGCACAGAGGACTCAAGGACACTGGGCTGGTCTGGACTCAAACTCAGGTGGCCATGACAAACCACATCTAGGAGAATCCAGGAGGCCTGGATTCTCAAACAACTCTCCCCATTCCTCAGAAACCAGACTCAGCTTTCTGACCTGTTGAACACAGATGATCCCACCTCCCCGACTGGGCAAGTCACAGTGTGAAAATGCTTGGTGAGTTACACAGACCAGTCTGCCTTTGAACTAACTTGCTGCCATTAACTGCCATTGGAAGACTTGCTTAACATCAAGTCTAGGGTCTTTATCTGCCTTCCGAGGAAAGGCCCTACCATCTTTCCACAAGCCATCAGGATTAAATGGGATGCAATATATGTAAACAGCACGTAACTGCTAAATAAGTGCTACATGCTATGGCTGCGCTTCCTGGCTGTTAACTAAACTCAGAGCAGGTGCACGAACCCCCTCATCAGCCTGCTTGTCACCATCTTTTGGCTCAGAAAGATGAACAGATATTTTGGGACCAGAGGATGGGAAAGGAAAGTCTGCGGTGTACTCGGCAGGAAGAAAAAAAAAATTCCATCAGTGCAAGAGAAATCTAGGAAAAATGGTCTTTCTCCAGAGAAGAGCTGTGGAAACACTGAAAATAGTCAAGGAGCCCATAAGAGCCAGACAGGGTTAGAATGAGACCTTTGGTCGTCTTCTGAGTGTGCCCATGTAACTGTTGTCAATGCTGGCTGGAGTGACCTCAGCCTTCTCTTTTGGCCTGCAGCAGTGGGAGAACTTCCGAGCAGGGGGTAGGGCTTTGATCTCTTCCCTTTGCCCAGGGCTCTCCTGGTCAGCTCCAGGGGTCATTGGCTCCCTGGCTATGGCGCCAGCTCTTCTCACTCTCCTATTTGTTTACGAGGGGCCCCTCCTCCTGAGGAGGCCTGACGTTGCAGGGTCACACAGTCTGCAGACATGGGCTGACACCCTGACTATGTATTATTTTTAAACAAGCTTCTAAAAAAGCAATATACAATTATTATGGTAAAAATTTTGGAAAACGCTTCAGATCACAGACATGTAATTCCATGTTGGAATGGCATTCCGTTACAGCTAGTTTCAGAACATGTATTTTTCTCTCCACAATAGATCACCTGCTCTCAAGTTATTCAAGCATGGTGCAGCCTTTTGCAAGGACCACACTTTAGTCTTTCTCTTACAAAGCAGTTGAGAGATGAACAGCTTTGAAAACTGTAGGGTAGCATGGGCAAGCACTCCAGACACTCCACAGTATATATGTGTAATAGATATGTATATAACAACTGCATTTGTAATTTATCACACAAAGGTGCTTTTCACTAGGGTAAGTACTGTCTCAGTGTGTACCATGTGAGCAAATGTGTACATATCTCTAATTTCTCCAAGATATAATCCTAGGCTTAGAATGACAGGATCACAGGCAATGTATCTATAGTCATAATCAGTACTATTCCTAAGTATCTTCACCTACATGTATGCTGCATGTGCGTTCTCACACATGTAGAAAGCAAAAGGCTGCTGGTGTTTCCTCTATCCCTCCCCATGTTATTGCCTTGAGACAGGGCCGCTCACTGAGGTGGTAGCTAATCACTTCAGCTGGAATGACTGGCCAACAAAGTCCTAGAATCCATCTTGCTTTGCCCCTGCAAAGCTGAGGTTACAGACATATGAAGTCATTCTTGACTTTTCTGTGTGAGTGCTAGAGATTCAAACCCAGGACCCCGGTGCTTGGAGGGGGAACATACCTACCCACTGAGCCAGTCCCTGCCCTTAAATTATTTTTAAGGAACTATTTTTTAATTTGAACTGGACTGTAGTCAGAGCTGGATTCCCTTGAGAGGGTGAGGAGTTCTGCCTACCCTCGTTATGACAGCAGCTTCGAGGTATGCCCCCAAAGGCTTCAAACAAGATGCTCTGCCAGGCATCTCAGTATCAAGTCTTGGGTAAGGGTCAGATGTCTCTGTGTATGCACTCTTGGCCTGTGAGAACTGAGACGGGCAGCCTCACCCCTTTCCGAGGGTCAACCCTGTAGAGACAAAGAGTAGGCAGTGGGTTGGTAGACCAGTCAGGTAATCTGGACTAAACTAGAGGTGGTCTTTTTTTTTTTTTTTTTTTTTAAATCTGGTTCTGTTAACCAAAAGGGGAGAATATCACACAGGTTTACCCTTCCCTAGCAGGAAGCAAGCTGATCAAATGGAAGAAGACCAGCCCCACCTGTGGGACTGGTCCTGGCCAAGTAGGTCTAATCTAGCATTGGCCAGTTATATGCAGACATGGGTTGACTTTTCTGAAGGTAGCTGATCACCTGAAGTGGGCCCAACATGCAGGAAGCAGATCTGTTCCAAGGTGGGGAAGGAGGCTCGTCTGGGCTGGTTGGTTTAAGAAGAATCCATCTTTCTCAGGGGTCTGTCTTATGTCAAATGCAGTGAAGTCTCTGTTTAAAAACATGTCTATTACATAAATATTATCCATGCAAGTATGAAATAAGTTTACTGTTATTTTCAATGAGTTAATATCTTTCTAAAATAAAAATATCAGTTTTTAACTTGGCATAGTAAACAGATGATTTAACACACAGAATCCTCTGGGTCCTCCAACTTTTAAGATATGGATGGGGGCTAATTAATTTGTTGTGTTTGAGGATATGATGCTTAAGGATCACGCGAACGTGACACATTCCTCAGCCAATTTAGACACTTTCCGTAGCGTTTTATCCACTTACCAATCACATTAAGTTACTCATTAAGTTTATTACTCATTAAGTTTATTTCTGGGCTCTGGAAAATATTCTGATGCTATTATAAATGTTGTACTTAAACTTGCATTTTAAACATTGTTTAGTAAATGAATGCAAGTAATGTTGTTGTTGTTTTTTCTTTTTTCTCATTTTGTGGCAAGCTTACTAAATGCCCTTACTCTCATGCATACCTTTTGGGTTTTGAAAACTGAATGAACTAGAAAAAGAATAAAATCCTCCTCCTCTTCCTCCTCCTCCTGCTCCTCCTCCTGCTCCTCCTCCTGCTCCTCCTCCTGCTCCTCCTCCTGCTCCTCCTTCTCTTCTACTCCACCACTCTGGACCTCCACATTTGCAAAATGATGTGTCCCATGTGCTACGCACCACAGAGCTTTCTGCATCTAGTTGCAGCAGAACAGTGTCTTAATTCAGCAGCGCCTACAGGTTTCTTTCTAAGGTCTGTCTCCTGGCTGCTGGTTTGGGAAGATACTTCGAGACTGTGCACATTGCCCACTTCTCTCTTCACTTTTACTGACCAAACTGGACATGTGTTGGTGATTGTTAGCCACAGTCATAGTTATCACAGAGTCTGCCACGTGAATCACGTTCCCATTACTCCTGTCTTCGTTAGCTGAAGTGATCACCCTGGAGACGAAGTTTTAAAAAGATCCTCATGATGTCTTTATTGTCTCTAAAGAATTAATAGTGTCCTGGTCACTTTTCTAGAGTTGTGAAGACATATCATAACATGCCATATCATGTTATGAAAGAAAGCCCAAAGCACAACTAGTACTAAAGTCCAACTTGGTAAACTGATGAATTTTGTTGGAGTTACTTACAGTAATATAGGTGTGGTGACTTACAGGACCAGAAATTATTCAAAGATAGCTGCATCATCAAAGTTCCACCGAAGCAAAATAGGGAAGCCTGGGGCACAGCCTCAGGCAGTTCGACAGGTTGGAGAGTATCCTTTGAGACAGTGCAGTCGGTCTGAGCTTCTTTCAGGCAGCCCAGCTCATCTCTGTTTCTTCTAAGGGGTTGTACTTGTCTAAGAGTCTTTTTTGTAGCTCAGCTTCTCTGAGAATGACCCTCAGTGGTGTTTGCTGCTTTTATTCTCTTGAGGAAGGAGGACGCTAATGAATGTGGTTAGTTTTAGGGACTTCTTGGAGCTATTTGGAGATGTTTGTTTTCTGTTTTAACCAGTTTCCCAGCAGAAGAGATTGCTTCACCTCCCTTTAGGATGTCCTATTGCATTACCTCTTGGTAAACATCCTATCCTAAAATATCCTGTTGTTTCACGTCCTTTTCACATCCTTGATCTTAAGAAGTTTCTTTTCAAGATGGAAGGTATTAACCTCAGAGGAAATTTCCACACAACACCCCTTCAAGATGTTCAAATTCCCCATATTGTTATGGTAAGATTTTTTAAAAACGTAATTTTCATCCATCTATTATTGTGTGTGTGTGTGTGGGGGGGGGGGTGTGGTCAGAGGAGCCAACTCAGGGAGTCAGTTCTCTGGTTTCACATAGATCACAGGGATCAAAGCCAGACTGTGCTGCCTGATGAAAGTGCCTTTACCCGCTCATGGAGCTATTTCAGTAGCCCCAAGATTTTGTTCTTATTTACTTTGTTTGGTTTTGTATTTGTTGTATTGTTTTACGTTTTATTTGAAGTACAGGGTATCAGACTTGGGGCCTTAGTTAAGCTAAGCGTGTGTTCTACCACTGAGCCATACCGTCAACGCTGGTAAAATGATCAAATTGTATGGTACTGTTTAGGTAGTGTTGTATTGATTGGTGTCTCTTGGTTCCTTCAACCAACTGATTTCATCTGTTTGTTTTCCTTTATATTTTATCGGTTGAAGAATCATTCTCTGTCCTGAAGAACTTCCCAACTCTGGATTTCCCTCTTGGCATCATATGCTAGTGCTTAACTTGTTTCTGATTGGGTAGTATTTCTTGTGATCTGATAAGTGATTCTAGGGGGTTGTTGGACTCCAGTCAAGTTCTTAGCAAATATGCTTCATACTGTTAAGCACTTCATAATTGCTCATGCCAGATACACATACTTGCATAAGTGTTGTACTTTGTGTCAAATTTGAGCAAGGCATGCATGTATAATCAGCTTGCTATGAAATTCTGATGCTGAATGTGGTAGTTTGAACAAGAATGGACCATAGACTCACATGTTTGAATACTTGGTCACCAGTTCATGGAACTGTTTGGAAAGGTGTAGCCCTTGTTGAAGTTAATATGTCATTGAGGATGATGGACTTGGAGGTTTCAAAAGCCCACACCATCCCCTGTTGACTCTGTTTTATGATTATCTCTCAAGATGTGAGCTCTCAGCTAATACTCCAGTGCCGTGCCTGCTTGCCTTCTGCCATGCTCCTTTCATGGTGGTCTTGGAATCTAACCTTTAGAAACTGTAATCCCAAAATAAACTCTTCTATAAATTGCCTTGGTCATGGTGTCATATCTCAGCAATAGAAAAGAAAGACTTAAACTTGTGCAAAATGATTTCAATAATCAATAATACTCACTAATTTTGCAGCATAATACCTTTTTTTCTTTCTTCCTTTCTTTCGACCCACTTTTAGGGTAAGAGTATATGAAACTGATGGTGGGTTATGGTTGCTGTTGTTGTTTTTGCTTTTTTAGGTTTTTTTTTGGTTTGTTTTTTAAAGATTTATTTATTTATTATATGTAAGTACACTGTAGCTGTCTTCAGACACTCCAGAAGAGGGAGTCAGATCTTGTTATGGATGGTTGTGAGCCACCATGTGGTTGCTGGGATTTGAACTCAGGACCTTTGGAAGAGCAGTCAATGCTCTTACCCACTGAGCCATCTCGCTAGACCATGCTTTTGTTTTTTTAAACAACTAGAAAGCTTAAATAAATGAAGTGTTTTCCCCAGTAAGACTGGAAGCGAACAGTCCATGGCCGTTACAAGGCTTAATGATGGTGGCCCTGCTTTCATGGTTTTTGCTTCACAGACACAAGATGGCTGCATGGTTCCTGGCATCACATATTTTAGCTAAGTTAGGAAGAGAGATGTCGAGTTGCTTCTGTTCTTTATATAAAGAGTGTTAAAACATTTCTTGAAATTATTTATAGTCTCAAGAAAGACTATGAAAGTGTGTAGATTTTCCAATCTTCATAAAGAGAGGAGAGAGAGGGACTTGGGGGTATACAGTGGGTCAGTGAGACATGTCAGACACTGGAATCACTTGATAAGATTACAAGCATATTAATCTATAAGATACAGCTTTTCTTCTGTGGAAAATGGAGCAACATCAAAGGTTTTGGTCTAGGTGTCAACATATCCCAAACGAGTGTCACTCCTTGATGGACTTGTAGTGCCATATGAGAGGTGGTGCAGAATAGGAGGCAGAGCCTTGTAGAAGGAAGTTGGTCGTTGGTGAAAGGGCAGAAAAGCATGCCATACTGTGTACTCAGTTTCTGGCCACCACGAAGTTAAGTAGTTGTCCTCCACCATACCTTCTCGTGTGTGGTTCAGCCCTGGGTCAGGCACACAGATGTGGAGCCAACTTACCATGGATTGGAGACCTTAACAAAGAATTATTTCTGCCTCTGAAAGTGCTCCTTTCAGGCCCTGCTCATGGTACAAAAGGCCTGCCAACAGTAATGCCCATGACAACAGTAATGCCCAGGAGGGACAAAGTAGGCACTCAGCCAACGGGGCTGCACGAGGAACAGAGAAGACAAATGGGCACACACAGTTTTGCCTTGGGACTATTACAAAACAACTATTTCTGCTTGTTTTGTGAAAAAGAGAAATGGCAGGCTCCGAAGCCAGATTCTGTGTGATTTTTATCTTAAATTCACTAAATAATTAAGGTGGTGTGTGCAGGGGTGCAGTCCCATAAGGTAATTCGAGTCACAAAGCTACACACTTGAAGTACTTAAGAGGGTAGGTGGGATGTGTGCTTGATATTGGAAACAGAGGCTCAGAAGGGGGTTTCTAGAGCTAAACAGCCATGCTTTCAGGTTAACAAACAGGAGGGACAGCCTAGCAGAGGCCAGGGTTGAAAAAGAGGAGCTCAGAGCAGCACTTGACCTACAGTCACAGCACAGGGATGTAAAGATGAAGAGGGGCTCAGAGCAGCGCTTGCCCTGCAGTCATAGGACAGGGATGGAAAACATGGTTCTAATTGTGGCATTGGAGTTAACCAATTCACTGTAACCTTTTCTGTAAAATGGGATCAAATCATCAGTTCTGTTGATATCAGGGTCAAACTACACAGGGGAACTGAATCAATAGGGAAGGTTTTGTCCAACATGTCCACTCTGCTACTATAAGCTCTGAAAAGACTCAAGTCATTGCTTGGTGATGCCCTGCCATCAACGTGAGAGCACACTTTCCTCTGACCCACTGATGCTGGCCTTTTTATCTCATGGCCTGGGAAGTGAATTCCTGACTGTGTGGTGGTAGCCACAGAAGGAAGCAGTATCCACCCAATGCCTTCCTTTTCTCTCTCACTTCAGGTTTGTTTCAGCTTAGCCTGGACAACAGTGTGAAACTCTGTCTCAAAAACCTCAAAATGAGTAAGTAGGTGTGTGTAGTTCCTGATTTATAGTAAATAAACATATTACTACAGTCCATCATCCCTGCAGCTAACAAGAATTGGTTTTCAAGAGAAAGGAAAAAAAAATCACTAACTAGCATGCAGTGTGAGGGAGTAGGTGTCAGACTCTGTGAAGAGTCCCTGAGGTCTGCCCATTATATAAACTCTAAGAAAGCAACACTTCTAGCTTATGGGCACAAATAGACAAGAGTCTGGAGTTGATTGGCAGTTCTAAGAGCATCCCTAACTCTGTGAGTGTGTATCTTGAAAGACCACTGTGTAATTTAAAATCTCCCGGATATCTCTTTCCTTCTTTTTACTGTTCTCAGTCATCTTTAAACACAAAAGCACAGACACACAGACACACAGACACACACACACACACACACACACACACACACACACACACACACACACACACACACAGTACTTACGCTCTTTCATGCTCACTATCTGCCTCCTTCCCAGCCTGCTCTTTCCTGTCATACACTGAACTTTGGACACACTGAACCACTTGGAACTAAGTGGACTCCTTCTCTGTCTTTATGCACATCTTGTCTTTTCCCAGCATGTGGTTTGCCCTGTTTTTCACTAGCAAATTTTAATTCATCTTGAAGGGACCACTGAGGCCACATTTCATTCAGAGGTTTAATTTATTCCCCCAGGCAGCGTGAAATCTCTCCACTGCCTTTCACTTTCTGTCTATAAACACAGAATTGGGACTTGCTTTCTGCATGTCAGCATCCAGCTCTATCCTGAAATGCCTGTGTGCAGGATCTGTGGGCCTTCTCACAGCGTAATCAACAGTGTAACTCATGGATTTGTTAGCTCCTGCTGTGCTACTTTGCTTGGTGCCTGAGTGAACATCCAAGTCAAGCCATGACTTACGAAGTCTTAGAGTGCCTGACTGTAGGCACACATTTTTTCAATCTACTTTAATAATGGTTTGACCCCTCCTCTTGCCCACCACCCACCAGAGGAAGAGAAAAGTTATTAGGATATGGGGAAGTGGACCTGTTTATCCATAGTTCTTTGGGGGACAAGCTTGACCTTTTTTGTCAGTAGTTCATCCCATAGCAAACACCGAATATGAATCAGCAGCTGCAGTCCAGTCCTCTTGGCAGGCAGACACCACACACAAACCAACAGCTGCAGTCCAGTCTTGGCAGAAACCAGGCATGAACCAGCAGCTGAAGTTCAATCCTGAAGAAACCACAAGTCTCACCAATTGGCCCAAGGCCACTAAAGCAACAGTCTGCCACAGGAACCTCACGAGCAGTTCTTTGGCAAGTTTCTCTCAGTGGTGGCTTTACCACAAGCCAAGCTCAACAACACTGTGTAAGGGAAGATACATGCGCGTGGTTGGTGAAGAACAGTGAAGCAGAGCAAACCAAATCAATGCTCTGCTCACCTCTCACTGTCTTTGGGGTCATATTTATACTCCTTCATCGTGCATTCTTTTATATATCCTTTGCTTTAGCAAGACATCCTCTCACCTGTGTCTGCTCCAGGACAATATCCTATCCTGTCTCTGCTTTAGCAAGACATCCTTTCACCTGTGTGCCCCAGTAAAACATCATTTGACGTAATTGACTTTCCAAAGAAACTAGAAGTTTCCACTTCACCTGACCAACTTCTTAAGAAGTGTGTAAGTGTGCAGTCGATTACTCTGCATGGATGTTAGGGGCCAACTTTCAGAAGTAGGTTCTTGCCTTCCCCCTCCATGCAGGCTCTGTCTCTCACCAGTTTTGCTATACTTTGTCCATCAGGCTAGATAATCCGTGAGCTTCCAGAGATTGTCATATCTCTGCTTCCCAACTCCCCGTGGGAATGCTAGAAGTACATATGTGTGCCACATGTGTGCCACTGAACCAGACATTTTATGAAGGTCCCAAGGGATCAGAGTTGGATCATCAGACCTGAGAAGGATGCTCTTTTACCTGCTGAGCTATCTCACTGACCCCCAGAATACTTAGATTTAATTTTGTGCTCAACGACATCATTTGGTTAATGTTCTGGGTTGCTTCTCTGTTGCTCAGGCCAGTTCTACTTCATACCGGTTGCTGTCCCTGGTGATTGTCTCTTAGTGCTGGCATCCTCAATATACTGAGATCTCCATTAAAACTGAACTTGCACCCTCACCCGTGGTCTTTCCTTGCCTTTCATGGTGCCAAGCCTCAGCTTCTCTCCAAGACCCCTTTAGAACCTTCAAAGGCAGTACCATGTGGGAGAATGTTACACATTACTAAATTTGGCTGACAGCTGGAGATATAGCCTTGAACCTTGACCCTGGACCATGACTTCTGTGTGCTGACCCTCAGGAAATACTACAATATTTCATCTCAATGATGCTGATCTCTTCTTAACTACACTGGTGTCTCAGCCCCAACTAACCATCATAAATTGGTGAAATAAAACAAGGTTTCAGTCCAGTAGATCTGGACTTTCCTTATCACAACTGATTTCTGAGACTCCCTTGACCAGAAACTACAGACTTTTTTTTTTAAACTTTTATTAGTTCTTTATGAATTTCATACCATGCACTCCAAGCCCACTCATCTCCCTCTTCCCTTGTACCCTTCCATCCTTGCAACCTCCTCCCAAAAGAAAAAAAAATCTCATTGTGGAGGCTCTAGTGTGTCACATTATGTCCCAAAGTATACCATTTTGTCCACACTTTTCTGCTTGTAAGTGTTCATTGCAATAAGTCATTGTTCTGGCTCAAGACCTTTGGCTTCTGCTATGCTATCAATATTGGAACTTCTTGGATACTCCTCTTGGCTATCCTGTTGTTGCCCTGTGTCATGGTGATCCTGTAGTTTTAGATCTGTAGGACTGGCCTCTTCCCTCACTCTAGCAGTTCATCCATGGGGTAGATGTTGGGGTGACCAGCTCAAAGCCCTGGATCTGGGCCTGAGAGTTATCTGAACTGGTCAGCCTGTCAGCTCTCCCAAACCCACACCCCCAGGACAAGTCTCCAGCCCTGCCCCGGCTCAGTCATCCATTGTCAAAACCAGCAATGGGCAGAGTCAGCTTTCCTGCTCTCATGCCTTGGGGCTAGCTATTCTGTCCCATGTCATTAGGGCCATGTCTACTGTGCTGTCCAGGCTAGGTACAGGGCCTACTTTCCTGAGGGCTACAACAGGTGAGGGGCAGGGTTAGCTCTCCCAGTCTGATGACCTTGGGGCCAGCTCTCCTGCCTTCCATAGGTGAAAAAGGGTGAGGGGGCACTTTTTTTCCCTCTCCCACGTCACCACACAATAGACAAGTGGTGGGGCTAGCTCTCACATACTGACAGTGTAAATAATGTGCAACTCTCACAACCAAACCCAGCTCTACTCTGCTTCCTGGGTGATGTGCAGGACCCCACCCCCACCCCCTCTCTAGTAGTGCAGCTGGAAAGGGTATGGTCAGCTATCCTGCTCTCCTGATATCAGGGGCAGCTCTCCCATAATACCCAGGCAAGGGGTGGGGCCAGTTCTGCTTAACCCTCACATGTCAACTGGCTCTGGGTGACACCCCAGACCAAGGAGGTCCACCTGGCCTTTGGTGGTAACAGATCCCTGCTGCTTCAGGGCCACAGACCCAGACATGATCCCCAGTGGCAGCACAGGACTTCACTATGCTCTTAGGTGGCATCACCAGGTTCTTACATCAGGCTGTTCCTCACTGTCCCGGAGTCTCCAGTTCTGCCTCACTTCATTGTGTCCGTATCATTTCTGCTTCTCATTTTCTTCCAGTTCTGTAGCACTTACTTGCTCCTCTTAGTGACACCTGGGCTCTCTTGGTGTCAGAGGTCATCTCAGGTATGCTCTGCCCTACTTGTGCAGTGTGGCACTGGGCAGGGGTCATCTTGGGCATGGGTCTGTTTGGGTCTGAGCAGTGCCAGACTGATGATCATCTCCTGCTAGCTCCCTGTCTGGGCCCCATGACACCAGACTGGCATCATCTCAGGCTGGCTCCCATCCAGTCTGTAGTTCCAGTCCTAGGCTGGGATAGTCTTCCAGGCCAGGCTGCACTACACAGCCCCAGGCAGGGGTTGTCTTATCACAGGCTCACTCCTGCCCCGGGGACACATGGCCCTGAGTGGGGGTTGTCTTTGCTTGTCTTTGCTCCTGCTTCCAGACTGTTTTTTCAAATATATTACATGAATGACCCTGATACAATCTTTTCTTTTGTCTGAAACCTCACGAGGCAGGGCTTCATCAGCTGCGCCTCTCTCAGCATTCCTGTCTTCCAGGATTCCATAACAGCACATTAATCGAGAAGAATGCAATGGCTTTTCCAGCCCCAAATTCCAGATTCAGCAACCAAATTCTAGATGCTTCCCTAATCCCTCCCAAAACAACAACAACAAAAAATGGTTAACATTCTTTGACGGTCTCTGCTTCAGTTCTTACCTTCGGGCCTTACCTTGGATTCTTGTCCTGATTTCCTGTTATGATGGACCGTAAAGTATATGATAAAATAAACTTTTCTATTGGTAGGTGTTTTACCGTAGAGCAACAGAGAAGCAAACCAGGATAGAACTTAGTACTCGAGTCATCCAACACCTTTCCTGCCTGAGGAGGGGTGTCTTCCTGGGAGGGGTCTCAAGGCCTGAGCCAGTAGGAGAGCCATCTTTACTCCGGTGCACTCCGGAGAGGGCGGCCTGCAGAAGAGTCACAGCTGCTGGGACAGACTCCGTTTCTGGCTCCAGACATCCAGCACCTTTCCCACCAGAGGAGAGCTGGTAAGAGAGCCATCTTTGCTCCGGTGCGTGGCCGGGGAGAGGGCGGCCTGCAGAAGCAACACTGCTTCTGGGAAAGATCCCGTTTCTGGCTCCAGTCATCTGGCACCTTACCCCCCCCTCCCCCCGAGGAGGGGTGTCTGCCGGGGAGGGGTCTCAAGGCCTGAGCCAGTAGGAGAGCCATCTTTGCTCCAGTTTGCCTAGGCTCCAGTCTACACTGGCGAGAGCGTGGACCACAGAAGCTACACAGCTTTGGGACAGACAGAAGCAACCTAACTTCAGGTACAGACCATGTTTCGGGCTCCAGAAATTTGGGCACCTTCCTCGCCAGAGGAAGGCTAGTCTGTGCTGGTAAGTGAATAAACTGCAGAGGCAACACATCTTCTGGGACAGGCCCTGTATTGGGCCTACATCTTCAGCCAGGAGGCAGATCTGAATGCCAGGCCTCTGTGCACCTTCCCTGCTAGAGGAGAGCTTGCCTGCAGAGAGTAATCTGACCACTGAGACTCAGGAGAGAGCTGGACTCCCAGGACTACTGACAGAGGCTAACAGAATCACAGGAAAAACAAGCTCCAACCAGAGACAACTATAACAACTAACTCCAGAGATCACCAAATGGCGAAAAGCAAACATAGGAATCTTACTAATAGAAACCAAGACCACTCACCATCATCAGAACCTAGCACTCCCACCTCAGTCAGTCCCGAATACCTCAACACACCCGAAAAGCAAGAACTGGATTTAAAAGCATACCTCATGATGCTGGTAGAGGACTTTAAGAAGGGCATTATTAAAGAAATGCAGGAGATCGCTGCTAAAGAGGTACAAGTCCTTAAAGAGAAACAGGAGAATACTTCTAAAGAGGTAGAAGTCCTTAAAGAGAGAG
>NC_034599.1:20594523-20607358 GCF_900095145.1 Mus pahari
CCAAACCCAGATACTAATGCACATGCTAGCAAGATTCTGCTGAAGGGACCCTGATATAGCAGCCTCTTGTGAGGCTATGCCAGTGCCTGGTAAACACAGAAGTGGATGCTCACAGTCAGCTATTGGATGGAACACAGGGCTCCCAATGGAGGAGCTAGAGAAAGTACCCAAGGGCCTGAAGGGGGCTTCAACCCTGTAGGTGGAACAACAGTATGAACTAACCAGTACCCCCTGAGCTTGTGTCTCTAGCTGCATATGTAGCAGAAGACGGCCTAATTGGCCATCATTGCGAAGAGAGGCCCCTTGGTCTTGCAAACTTTATATGACCCAGCACAGGGGATGGCCAGGGCCAAGAGGTGGGAGTTGATGGGTAGGGGAGCAGGGGTGGAGGGAGAGTATGGGGAACTTTCGGGATAGCATTTGAAATGTAAATAAAGAAAATAAAAAAATAAAAATAAAAAAACTTAGTACTAGAGAGTGGGCTACTGCTGTGATGGAGCCAACTGTCAAGCACTAATTAACACCGTATACATCAGGAAAGAAAGGGCCATTGTAAATAGTAACCAGATTGGTTACCAGGGCAGAAAGGTTTATTTTATCTTATAGCTTACAGTCCATCATAGCAGGAATTCAGGACAAGAACCCAAGGAAATGCCTGGAGGTAAACCTGAAGCAGAGGCCATGAGAGAATGCTCACTGTTTGCTGATATTCCATCCCGGGCTTGCTCAGTTTACTTTCTTACACAACCCAGGATCCATGGTGGGCTAGGCCTTCCCATATCAGTCAGTAACCAAGAATATAGCCCAACAGTTCTGCCTACAGGACAATGTGATGGAGGTATTTTTCTCAGTTGAGGGTCCCTCTTCTCAGATGACTCTAGCTTGTGTCACACTGACTGAAAGACTGCAGCACCACAACTAGCTTGTCACTAGCTTGTCACGTTCTGGCTGAGTTCAGTGTTCAAAAAGTTCACTTCCGTGTTATAGGGTCCTGGATTCTTTCAACACTGGGGCTTCCTCTAATTTCTCCTTTAAGGCTTAAAAGAAATCCCCGGTTGGTGAAATAGCAGAGCTGGGCTGAACCCTACAGGGGTAGAGCTCTGGAGGCCAGGGAGGGCCATGGGTACTGTAAATTGGCTTTCTGCTTTCTGGGCCTGATTACGGTTTAAATGGCCCTTTCTTTCCTATAGGATATGGTATTAGATAGTTCATGATGACCTACAGCACAGAGCTCTTCTCTGGAGTCATTGAAATTCTGTCCATAGCCACAGAGCTTTCCATTGTGGCTCTAGCCAACTGGTTATTGCTGCTTCTCCACCCCTGATGATTGATCCTCCAGCCTCCCTTCTGCTGTTCTGTTCTCTGGGCTGCCCATCAGACAGAATCGGATAACACCTGGCAGCCTTGCCTTGCAGTCCTCGGATGCCATGTTATTTGCCCTCAGGAGTTTGGAGAGTTTCTGTCCTCAAACATCTACTTGACTGTTGTGGTCCTGGTCCTTGGGGAGTCACTTCCTGTATGGGATGGATGTGAGTGATTCACCTGAGCAGGTTTCTAGAAGCTTCAGAGAGGAAGGCTAGCAGGGGGTGTTGGATCTTAGCACACTTCTTCAAACCTCTGACTGGGCTCCCTTCAGACTCCCTTCCCATAGCTTCGCTTTTCTCACATGGCCAGAGGAAGTGAAGGGCCAGAGGGGCTTTAGAACTTCCTGTACATGTTTGCTCTTGGCTGGCACCTCCACGGGGGATTCTCATAACCATTGTTTGGGGGCTGTTTTTGTGAAACCCCACAGTTATCCCTGTGTCCCAAGAATTGACTTGAACATCAAGTTCATCTTTATCCCTTTGCAGGCCAACTGGATCATTCAGTGTAGGGGACAGACCAGGCCTGAGAGGGGAGAAGCTTGTACAAGAACTGAAAACCAGCCTGTTGTGTGAGTGTACCTTTGCCATATTCCCAACAATTCCTCTCATTTTCAACAATGTGGTTTCATTGTATTAAAATAAATGACTTGGTCATGTATATAAAAAAAATAAAAGACACAAAAATGTGTGTGTGGGAATATTGCAGGATCTGGAAGGAATTGAAAGATGTTTTTGAATATAATCAAAATTAATTATATACATGTTTGAAAACCTTAAAAAACAAATAAAAATGTTTAAAGAATGAATTACTTAATTGATTTCAGAATTACAGAGGCTAAATTATCTTGATTGTTACTATTACTATATTATTGTTGTAACGTAGATGAACCCAGAATTTGTTAATCTTGACTAAAAATTCTATCAGAAAGGTCATAATCCCATTTTAGAAGGAAAGCCTTGTCTCGTCTCCATAGCATTGTGTTACTGCCCCTATGGTAGGTAGATCAGGTCTTGTATCATGATCAGTCATAAGCACATTCTTATTTCTGATTACAACTGTGACTGCTTTCAAGATGTTTTGAATGCACAGAGGTGAATTACTTGGGAACATGTAAGCTGATCACAAATCCTTCCAAGACAATTGTAGAAGTGGTCTGCTAAAGTTACTTCTCAGCACACATTATTGTACAGGGCTACATCATTTGACATGAACAATGGAAGAGCATACACACATAAAAGGAAGAGCTCTTATGCTATTTGCTTCTTTTTAAACTTAGCACATCTTGGCCATTTTGAGACATCAGCCTGCAAGTTACTTATCTCTCCAATATTTGTTGATTGACTTTTTGATTACTTTGGAGTTATCTCTCTTTTTTCCTTATTTATTTATTTATTTATTTATTTATTTATTTATTTATTCACTTTACATCTCAATCACAGCCCCACTCTCCTCTCCTCCCAGTTCTACCTGCCTATCTCCCTTCCTCATCCTCCCCTTCTTTTCTCACCGCCCCACTTCCCAGAGTACCAGCCTGCCCTAGCACATCAAGTTGCGTCAGGACTAAGTACATTCTCTCCCACTAAGGCCAGATAAGGCCAAATAAGGCAGCCCAGCTAGGGACAAGGGAGATGACAGAGTCCAAGTCAGAGACAGACCCCACTCCAATTGTTAGGCAACCCATGTGAAGACCAAGCTGCTCATCTGCTTGTATTTGTGTAGGGGTCCTAGGTCCCCTAACATATAGTTGGTGGTTAAATCTCTCTGAGTTATTTCAGGAGGAAAATCCTATGCACATGTCTTAATGAACTTCTTTGGGAATTTCTGTGGCATGCATTTCCAAAAGCGAGACTTTTGCACTGAAGAACAGGTACACTGGGGTATTGGCAAACTGCTTCTAATTGGGACTTGAGTGAGCATACTACCTACGCCACCAAATGTTAGTCATTAAAAAAGCCAAAAGCCTTTATCATTCTACTTGATTAAAATTCCTTTTTCTTTTTTCCTCTCTAACATCTGCAAAATAGTATGAACACCACCAGCTCCATGCCTTGTCATGGCTCTCCTCAGGACTTAGCAAGAAGAGCAGGACTTAGTATATTTCAGCTTCATAGGTGTAAATCCTAATACTTGGGAAGAGTTGAACTAAAGCTCCGGGGTAAGAGTGCAACCTTATCTCAGCTCTGTTCAGCCTGTTGGCTTCTGTACTGTGGCTGAGTCCTGGTGTCTGTCTGTTGAAGTTCTGCTTTGGTGAAGCTGAAGATGTGCATGTCCCTAGGACTGCTCTATGGGAGCTGCTGAGAAGGATCTGAGAAGGTGCCATCTGCCTCCCCTACATCAGGTGCGTAGAAGCCAGATCTGGTTGTCCCTAAGGTTTGGCCTTTTATAGCATGTCTAATATGTTCTAGGTTCATTTCTAACAGTCTGACCAGAACAAAGTGGAGAGGAAAGGGTTTAATTTCATCTCACAGATCCTCATTGACAATCCATCACCAATGGAAGTCAGGGCAGGACCTCAAGGCAGGAACCATGGAGGAATTCTGCTTGAGGGTTCATGCCTAACTAGGTTCTTTATATATATATATATATATATATATATATATATATATATATATATATATTTTTAATGGAACAGTGGGGCTCACAGTGCACTGGGCTCTCCTACAATCAGTTATCAACCAAATCTCTCACAGACATGCCATGCACAGAGACCAGACTGAACTAGTAAACTCCTCATGCTTTCCTTTCAAACAACTACAGGCTGTGACGATTAAACACAACTTGGCCCCTCTTGCACCGAGGCACCCACATTGTGCTTCCCAGCACTAGCAGTAAAGATTTAGCACCCTCCCCCAGCAGCCAAGCCGTCTACTTTAATGTGGGTGTGGAGTGAGTTGGCCGAATTGTTTGCAGAATTGTTTCCCAAAACTACAGAAAAATTTTGTGCGTTGCGTACCAGAGAAAAAGGCATTGTATCCAAACTGGGGAACCTCTCTGTTTTAAAGGATGACTTTTCCACTGCATTATTAAGGAATTTATGATTCAGGGTGACAAATCAGAATAAGACAGATGGAGAAAGCATTTATGGTGAAAAATTTGAAGATGAAAATTTTCATTATAAGCATGATTGGGAGGATTTGCTGAGCATGGCAGATGCAGACCACAGAACAAATGGTTCTGTGGTGGTTTGAATATGCTTGGCCCAGGAAATGGCACTATTAGGAGGTGTGGCCTTGCTGGAGTAGGTGTGGGCTTTAAGACCCTCACCCTAGCTGCCTGGAAGCTATTCTCCTAGCTGCCTTCCAAACAAGATGTGGAAGTCTCAGCTCCTCCAGCTGCATGTCTGCCTGGTTGCTGCCATGTTCACGCCTTGATGATAATGGACTGAATCTCTGACCCTGTAAGCCAGCTCCAATTAAATGTTGTCCTTTATAAGATGTCTTAGTCAGGGTTTCTATTCCTGCACAAATATCATGACCAAGAAGCAGTTGGGGAGAAAAGGGTTTATTCAGCTTACACTTTGCACATTGCTGTTGATCACCANAGGATGCAGGACTGGAAATCAAGCAGGTCAGGAAGCAGGAGCTGATGCAGAAGCCATGGAAGGATGTTCCTTACTGGCTTGCTTCCCCCAGCTTGCTCAGCTTGCTTTCTTATAGAGCCCAAGTAGGCCAGCCGAGAGATGGTACTACCCACAGGGGGCCCTTCCCCCTTGATCACTAATTGAGAAAATGCCTAACTCTAGCTTGTGTCAAGTTGACAAGGGGGCAATTGTACTGGCTGGTTTTATGTGTCAACTTGACACAGGCTTGGGTTATCACAGAGAAAGGAGCTTCAGTTGGGGAAGTGCCTCCATGAGATCCAGCTGTGGGGCATTTTCTCAATTAGTGACCATCTCTGGGCTGGTAGTCTTGTGCTCTATAAGAGAGCAGGCTGAGCAAGCCAGTGGAAGCAAGCCAGTAAGTAATACCTCTCCATGGCCTTTGCATTAGTTCCTACTTCCTGACCTGCTTGAGTTCTGACTCCCTTGGTGATGAGCAGCAGTATGGAAGTATAAGCTGAATAAACCCTTTCCTCCCCAACTGCTTCTTGGTCATGATATTTGTGCAGGAATAGAAACCCTGACTAAGACATCAGAGTTGCCTTGGTCATCGTGTCTGTTCACTGCAATACAACCCTAATCAAGACAGGTTCTCAGTTCTTTGTTACAACAGTTCCAACTCCTCATTAGGATGAGAAATGTGATATTTAGTCAAGAATTAAAGGACTAGGTATGGTAAGGATGCTTGAAAATGCAGACATGAATCGTGAAAACCCTACCAAACTGTGTTATTGCAGAACATGAAGAATTGAAAGAAGGCGATGACTGAGGAATAGTCCCCAAAGACTTCTGTGATGATAGTCATCCAGATTTCCCAGAGGGTGCAGATTTAAATTTAAAAGATGTAGATGAAGTTTTATTAATAGCTGAAGACTGAAAAAACATCAGAAACACTTTTTTTTCAAGTCTCAGGACTAGGATAGCTATTAAAAAGTATGAGAAGTTTTTAAGGTATGTGGATAGTTCAAAGGCTGCTATTGAGAGAGCAGATACATCCAGACTGCAACCTATAGCCTTAAGTTGTGTGCTGGTGAACTGAAGATGAGAAATTGGCAACAAGCAGTTAACCATTATGTGGAGGCTCTTGAAATGGATATGCTATCAAATATCAGAGCACTATACTGGAAAGTACAAGGATGGCAAGGATTAAATGAATATGATCAGGAATTGGCTGATCTGAAGAAGGTGCAGGAGATAGCCCCAGGAGCTAAAGCTATCCAGGCAGAATTGCTTAAATTCAAACATGTTAAAGGCACAGAAAGAGAATGAGAAAGAGTGTATGCAAAAATGTTTGCTTAATAAGGATGAAACTTTCCTTAAATGCTATACATTGATTATATAAAGGACAACGTAACCTACTGTCTACATGATCCCTGATGTGTTTCCCTTAATCTTTGTCACTGTTTATATAGAAGTACTGACTTAGGTTCCTTCTTAACAAAGAGTTATGAAATATAGTGAAAAAAAAACCACAACTGGGACATCATATAAGAGAGATTGCCACACGTGTGGCTTTTTGCTTATTATGAAATAAATGTAGATTCACACACCATTGTATAAAAAAATGATTCAGGAGTCTCTGTGCCCACCCAGTGTCTCCCAGTGTCACCCTGTATGGCCCTACAGCATTGCAAACTGAATGTCAACACCAATACAGACAAGATATAGCACAGTGACCATGCACAGCACCTTATACTGCTTTGTGTAACTGTTCCACTTCCTGAATGCACCTCTCCTTTAACATCCTGAAAATACTAACCTTGTGTCTGTTTTTATAATTTCATCTTTTTAAGAATTTTACACATGTGGAAGCCAACAGTGTGTCACTTTGTATTGGCTTTTCTCACTCAGCGTAATTCCCCAGGGAGTCAAGAGGTTGCATCCACAGGTGATATGGTATGAAGTATCGCACTTTATTCATTTGCCCACTCAAAGACATCTGAGCTGTTTCCACTTGGGGGTATTTATTATGGATAAATCTGCCGTAAAACTTATATACAAGTTCTCCATATGGATCTAAGCATTTCTCTGAGATAATGTCTGGAAGACCAATACTACTTGATTGAATATATGCCCCTCCCCCCCCCCACACTTCTAAACTCTCTTCCAGTGGATGTTTCACTAGCTATGCAGGAGAATGAGCCAGCCGCTCTTCCCCTGGAGGCTGCTGGATGCTGACACCATGTTTTACTTTAGCCACTGTGCTGGGGCACAGTAGTACCACGAGTTCTCATTGTATTCCTGTACTAATGGTACTATGGTCTGCTCATATCTCAGTGGACATCTGTGTGTCTTCTTTGGCAAAATGTCTCGTCATGGTTTCTGTCTACTTTCTCCTTGTCTGTTTTAGTTTGGATTGTACCATTTTGAGAATGATAAAAATATACTGTAGATATTGTTCACCATTCATCTTCTACTGTGTAGTTTTTCTTTTCGGCTTTTCTTAAAGCAAGCCTTTGTAGAGGAAAAATTGAAGCTGTGTGTGTGTGTGTGTGTGTGTGTATGTGTGTGTGTGTGTGATTGTGGTTTCTTTAAAATCCCCCCTTTCTCTACTTCTCTCTTTTAGTGCTACGGATCAAACCTAGAACACTGTAAATTCCAAAGGAGCAATTGCTTTGCCCCAAAGCTTTGATTATTTACTATCTCACTGCTTATTACTTTGAGTTTTGCTGGAAAGAAATATGGATGAAAGCAATGTGTGGGAGGAAGGGGTTGTTTGAGCTTGCAGTTTGGGGGCCAAATCTGTGGTGATGGAATCATGGTGGTGAGGGTGGGAGGCGGCTGGTCACATGGTCCAGTCAGGAGGCAGAGAGAGAGGTGACTGCTGCTTATCTCCCTCCTCACTGTAATAATAAAATAGGATTTTATTTATTTTATTATAGTCCAGGGCCCCAGCCTATATGATGGTGCTGCCCACTTTCCCGGTGGGACTTCTAATAAAGACATCCTTCACAGGCAACTCAGAGGCTCATCCTCCCATCAGCAACATCACCTCATCAAACTGACAGTTGTATTCAGTCAACGGAGTAAGGACAACTAGTTATTGCCTCTTCTAACTGTGTTTGGGAGCTCCAGTTCTTCACAGACTAAGGAATTCTCAGTTGGAAACTGGGCATTATGTATGAAGGGATGAGACGGTGGCCCCAGTCACCCTGTTTTAGCTGACTCTTTGTAACACTCCTCCAGCAGAGGAAGTGACTGTGGCCCCAGTTAATCACTACCAGGAAAGGTAAGTGTAGACTTACACTTGGCTTCTGTGGAGGGGGAGGGGAAGATCCCTTGTTATGGGTGGAATCAGGGTTCCAGCTCTCAAGCATCTATTCCCAAACTTAGCAGCTTGGCAACACAGTGAAGTGGATCATTTGGCTGCCCTGGTAAATGGGAGCTGGGCTCCGTGCTGCTTAGCATAACAAGAGAGGCTCCTCTCACTAACCTAGGAAAGAAAACCAGAGCGCCACATGTCAAGTGTGGTTTCTGCTCAATACTTATTTCTTTGTCTCCATTGTAAAGTCAAAAAAAAAAAAAAATCACTCATCTGTCATTGCACAACCATGAACACAGTGCACGTGTGCCCTCAGGTGACTGCCCCGACCCTAGGAAGACATGTCTACGGTCTGCCGTTCTCCTAAGAGCTCAGACATGTCACAGACAAACCTCATGAGCTGCTGTCTTAGCAAGATTATTAACAGGGCCTTCTCCACAGTTAAAAAGTGTCCCATGCTAACACAAGCAAAATCTGGTATCTTGCAGCCAGAACAACTGAGTTCTAGGGACTCTCAGACCTGGTGTGTTTCAGAAAAAGCTTGCAGAAAGCAGAGAGATTTTCACGGCCTTACCACAAGATAACTGGTTCTTTTTAAAATCTAAAGCAATTGTTTAATTGTCTTAATAATTATAAAACATTGTGTTTCTTGATTAAATATTATTTATACGTTGTATATGTATGAGTAGATGTGAGTATCACACACCCACACCCACGCATGGACTGTATATAGCACATACAATGAGAGCAAGGGACACAAAGGAAGACTTGCTGGTGTGTCCCTTCTAATACATGGGTCCTGGGGTTTGAATGCAGTCATCGGACTTGGTGGCAAACACCTTTTTCTGATGACCTATTTTGCTGGCCCTGAATTTTTCTTTTGGTTTTGAGAAAGTCCCATCTTTGTCATAGGTTGCATGTCCCGCCAACATCCCACTCCCCTCCTCTATCCATCTTCCTTCTTCCTTCCCTCCCTCCCTCCCTTCTTCTTTCCTTCCCTTCCTCCTTCCCTTCTCTCCTTCTCTTCTTCCCCCTTTCCCTCTCTCTTTTGGTCTTCCTTCCTTCCTTCCTTCCTTCCTTCCTTCCTTCCTTCCTTCCTTCCTTCCTTCCTTCCTTCCTACCTTTTCTTTCCTTCCTTTCTTTCCCTCTTTCTTTCTTTTCCTTGAGAGGAAATGTGAGAGTTGCCACTGTTGGAGTCTCCTCTGTGAGCTTAGTAGTGAGGGAAATTTGCATTTGAAATTAAATCCCCTGTCTCAGATTTATCTCAGGAGTTCAGCCTGATTGTGGGAGAAATCTCACACTCTGTCAGGTGATCTGACCTCTCTGAGGCCTTTGGAGGTGGGGAAGTGATACACTGATACACCTTGCTGGAATTAGCTGCCCAGGCTGGCCTCTACAGCCCCTCTACACCTGCTTCCAACAATAGCCACTGAAATCACTCTATATCCTTAGTATGGGTTTGGCACGGCACCCTCCCCAAAAGGCTGTATGACATCAGGGTAAACTCACTGCTTTCCCTAATCTTAGCACCATGCTCGGAACACAGAGAGTCTACAAGAACAGGGCGATAGGTGGCAGGACCTCACTGTCCCTTGGCTTCAACCTTTAACCACTGAGGAGCTGCTCTGCCTGCTCTGCCTGTTCTCACCACTTTCGTCCTGTTCATGCTGGCGTCCAGATTATGTTTCAGTTGTCCCCATTTCAGAGACTGGCGACTAGCCATCTGAGCCTGGCAAACCTTCGCTGACTCCTTGATGCAGCGGGGAGGACAGAGAGAAGGCCAACCCCATGCCGGTCTTGCTCATGCCCCGCGTGCGTGTCTGCCAACGGCTCTGAAGGCCTTTTTGTCCCGCTGTGGTGTCAGAGCTGGACACGCTTTGCATGGCAATGTCCGGCTTTCCTGGAAAGCCCTCTGTTTCAACTCCAGCCGCCATTTCTTTGTCTTTTTGGTGCCAGCCTGGTGAGAATGGCTGTCTACTCTCCTTGGGGGTCTTTCCCAAATCCGAACTAGAGCCAGCCACTCTTCCTCTACATTCTTTAAAAAGTAATACTTAGTTTTAGAAGTAATTGTTCTTACACACTCAAGGAAGGGAACAAGGAAACACAAGGTGCAAAAGTAATATAGCTCTTGCACTGGCCTTGGGTTTCACTGTCAGTATCTGTTTGGACCTGAGTGTTTTATGGATGACTTAGAGAGACTCTCTCCAGTAGCATGGCACCACATTAAAGGTTTGTTTGGATGTAAGCTTTGCGTGCATTCTCTGTCTACACATTTTTGTAATTTCAGATTCACACACACACACACACACACACACACACACACACAAAGGGTATAAAAGGCAGCACAGAAATTTCTTATCTGTGTATTCACCAGCTTCCTGTAAGGATAGCATCTTACAAAACCAGGCTATAGCTGACAGGTTAGGAAACTAGCATTGCTGCAATCCAGTTGACTGAACCACAGGTTTCACAGCCAGAATAACAGTCCAGTGGTTAAGAGCACTGGCCGCTCTTCCAGACGCCTTGAGGTTCCATTCCCAGCAACCACAGACGCACAATCATCTGTCTCTCCAGCTTTAGGAATCCAGAGTTTTCTTCTGGCTTCTGCAGACACCAGGGATGCATGTAATGCATGGACACGCATGCAGGCAAAACATCTATACACAAAAAATAAAAAATAAAAAAATAAAACCACTTCAGATGAAAGAACAAAGGTGTATCTTACCATCTATGTACGTGACTCTGTATACGGTGTCAGTGGAGTTCAGAAGAGAGCATCAAATCCGTTGCCTCTGAGTTACAGGCAGACATGGGACATCTTTTCAAGTACTTACAGGCCCTACCACAGCAAGGACGGAAGTAATCCATCAATTGTGAGTTGGCCCCGCCCTAGAGAAGCCCTCGGAAGACAGCCCAGCAGCCTGCTGTGGATGGCTGAATCCACACATTGCTTGTTCTGTTCTGCACTTTCCTGACTGGATAGCAGTCCATGGGATGAGTGTGTCTTTATGTGCTTTAGTAACCCCTCTTAGTAACCCCTCTTTTGGGCATTTGTTTCTTCCCCTTGTTTGGTTTCTAAAAGGAAGAATACTCAAAATGATACTGGAACACAGTTATCCACAAACTTTGTAAAACTGTTAAAATGAAAAAAAAAAAAAAAGAAAAAGAAAAACAATACAGAAAAGTTTATTCGCTGCCACAGCTGGGCTGATTATCAGTTTTACTTGCATTTTCACTAAGGATTGGCCTTCATTCTATAGGTTGATATTTAATTCCTAAAGCTGAATTATGAGCGTGTCCTTTGTCTATTGGGAGATGCTAGCAGATTCCTCATTGACGCATAAGAACCTGTGACAAAAAACTTGTCAGACCCATTGCATATTTGGTAAAACAGTTTCTATCACCAGGCATTTGCCCTTAATTAATTTAAAAAAATGCCTTCAAGCTGGGCTTGGTGGGGCAGACCTTTAATCCTAGCACTTGGGAGGCAGGTGAACCTCTGTGAGTTTGAGGCTAACCTCACTACAGTGAGTTCCAGGACAGCCAGGGCTACATAGTGAAACCCTATCTTGAAAAAAACTAAAAACTAAAAACAAACAAACAAACAAACAAACAAAAGACCAACAAAATATGTGCTTTCACGATGCTGAAATTTTGAAGTTTTGTCTGGTGAGGATCTGAGTTCAATCTTTGCCTTAATCACTGACTGTCCTCGCATAAGACACCACCTTACTTGCCTGGCTGATTTAAATGTTGTCCTTTACTTGTTACTTAAGACCCTGGAACCTATTTGATTCCTCAGAACTATGCACTGAACTTGTTATTTGTGCTTCTTAGCACCACGTGTGCGTTTGTGCCTATGCATGTCTATCTGTGTGTGGTGTATGTATGGATGGAGTTTCCTACATACATGTTGGGGGAACAGACATGTGCTGTCATGCCTGAGTTTTTATATGGGCGCTGGGAATCTCTGATGTCCTCATGGCTATGTGTGCTTTACATGGTTACACAGTTTTATCTACGTTGGCACCGCTTTGTAACATTGCTGAATGTTATATAGAACATGCTCATTTCCCTAGGTAAAAAATAGCTATTGAAATTATACCCTTTTTTTTTTTTGGATGAATTTTTTTGACTATTTAGTCAAGTTCTTAACAACTTCATGACAGTAAAAGTATGGTTTGGATTAACTTCAGGGAATGGACATGATTTTTCCTGATCTACATGCTATGCCGGGAGTTGGATCAGCAGTTATGAACATTCAGAGGGCCTAAGTTTGGTTCCCAGCACTAATAGAGTAAGTTCAGTCCCTGGAGATCTGCTGCCCTTTTCTGACTTCTACAGGTGCCTGATGCACGTGGTGCACATAAACTCATGAAGGTGCACACACATATACCTAATATACATAAAATTAAAGGAAAAGAACCACCTCAGTCCATTATTCAGCTGTGTGCACTCCCCTCTACCTCACACCTTTAAGTCTTTAGAGAGAATAGTTGACTTTTTTCTTTAAAGTTACTCAAAATAATTTGACTCTGCCTGCCTCTCTCTCTCTCTCTCTCTCTCTCTCTCTCTCTCTCTCTCTCTCTCTCTCTCTCCCCCTGTCTCCC
>NC_034599.1:20607386-20608707 GCF_900095145.1 Mus pahari
CTCTCCTTCTTCCTCTCCCTCCCCCTCCCTCTCTCTTCTCCCCCCCCCTCTCTCTCTCTGTGTGTGTGTGTCCACATGTGTGCACTCACTCAGAGGGCACCTCTCTGGACTTGATTTTGTCCTGTCACCTTGTGGGTTCCAGGGGATGAGACTGAATTTAGACTGTCACTTCTGCCCACAGAACCTCTACATGCAGAGCCATCTCAGCATTTGACCTCTGTCTGACTTTTTTCTCTGTTCTACTCTTTGGGTTGACTTGGTCAAGTTTCAGTGGCACAACTGAAAGGAAACCATGAAGAAGGAAGCCTTACCACGAAACGGTCTTTTAACTTTGTTTGTATGGGCTGGGCAAGAGGGGCAAAATGGCCTTTTGCTTCCATCTAAGGAGAGGTAACTTGCATAAAGAAAAGCAGCTTAACTCTGAAAGAGCATGTGACAGAATGGTGAGCAGGCTTCTGGGAGCCAGGGAGGCTTGGGTTCAGCTCCCAGATCCTCCATTCATGCTCGGCAGGGCTGAACTTTCAGGGGTCTCCGCACTCTCATGGTGAGATGAGACCACTCTCAGTTGTTCATGGCAGAGCTCATGCCCCTAAACTATTTAGTTCAGGACCAGACATGCCAAGTGCTCCATGTTTCAAAACCATAAACAAATTATAGGACTAATTATAAAGTAGTCACAAGGCATTTTAATTTAGTTCAAAGAAAATATTTTGTCAGTATGATCTGAACACATAACAGAAGAATTCAATGGTAACTATTCGTTCAGACAGAAAAACCCAAGTGCTTAGATACAATGAAACAGCATGTCACCAAAAATTCTTACTGAGATATACTATACAATTCACCATCCAACGAGCTACTTATGGCTTGTGGTGTATTTGCCCATTACCACAATCAGCATTGGATGGTTTTTATTATTCTACATGGAAACTAGGGTTTATCGGTACTCATTCCCTAACTCCCCCCATAATACCCACCCCTAGCCCTCACGGCCACAGACCTTGCTGTCTCTGCATACTTGCTCAAGACAGTTTAGATAAATGGGATCTTGTAAACTAGAGTTCTTTTCCTTAGTGAGTTTCCAAGTCTCTCTGAGTTATAGACTATGTCAGGACTTCATTCAGTACGGGGATCAGTGCCCGTGCCTTCCTCAGGTGATGGGCACTGGGTTGCTTTCACTCTTCGGCTGTCATGAATATTGCACCATAACCATGGTGGCCCAGATTTATGTGGGCATTTGTCCCAGTGGGTTAAATCAGATCTCCATGCTTAAACTCTTCTTCCTCCCTCCCTCCCTCCTTCCCTCCCTCCCTCCCTCCCT
>NC_034599.1:20608761-20647152 GCF_900095145.1 Mus pahari
CCTCCCTCCCTTCCTTCCTTCTTTTCCTTGTTGTGTGTGTGTGTTCACGTATGTGCAGATACACTAGAAAGTACTTGTGAAGTCAGAGGTCAACCTTGGATGTTGTTCCTCAGTTGCTATTTTGAGAAGAGCCCAGCTCCTCGCTGGGACCCGAGGATCACCAATAAGGACAAGGTGATTGGCTATTGAGGTTCAGAAATGTGCCTGGCTTTGCCTCCCCAGCACAAGGATTATAAGCATGTGCCACTGTTCCTAACCTTTTACTTGGACGCTGGGGATAGAACTCAGGTCGTTGTGCAAGTACTTCACTTACTAAGCTACCTCCCCAGCCTGGCTGGCTGCTTGCCTGCCTACCTTCCTTCCTTCTTTCTTTCCTTCCTTCCTTCTTTCCTTTCTTCCTTCTTTCCTTCTTTCCTTCTTCCCTTCTTTCCTTCTTTCCTTCTTACCTTCTTTCTTTCCTTCCTCCCTCCCTCCCTCCTTCCCTCCTTCCCTCCTTTCCTCCCTGCCTCCCACTGTGTAAACACTATCTCATGTACTCCAGGCTGTCATGGATACTTGTTTATGTATACACACATATGTATATATAAATATAACCTGCTGAGTCCACTTAGTGTTGCTCATATATGTGTACATGGATTTAGGGATGGTCACTTAGATTGTATAACCTACTGGGGCCTCATCTCTGGAGAAGACTCATTCTTGTCCTCTTGGCAGCCATTATTTGCCTTAAGGTCTTTATCTAAGGGTGGGACCTTGCGAGAGTTCTCTATGCATATTGGGATGTCAACTGGTGTTGTCATTGAATAGGTCTTGTTTAGTTGACCATATTACAATTATACATCACAATTTCATGGGTGCAACATCGTCTCACATGTAGAAGCAACTACCTCATAGCAAATGTCATGGTCCTCCGGCTTCCACAGTCCTTTCACCTCCTTGTCCACAGTGTCCTCTAAACCTTATTTGTACCTTTTATGTAGGGGTTGTATGATAGATGTATCAGTTAGGGATAGGTGTTCCATGCACAGTTGTGTTTTGCATTCTGACCAGTTGTGGATTTCTATGATGATCTTCATCAACTGCAAAGAGAAGATCTTGGTAGGGAAAACCACACGTGCCTGTGGCTGCACGAACAGGCATTTAATATGCACATACAGGATTATCCTAGTTTAGAAACACGATAGTGGTAGGTTCTTCTCTAAGCTCCATGACCTCACCAGCCACAAGTAGTTGGCTAGGATTATAATTGTGCAAGTCTTCAGTGCAATTAGGTGGCTGTTGGTTATCCCAGGGATATAAGTGCCACTCTTGCACCCTTGCGTCTATTTTGCCAAGCTGGTCATTGTTGAGATTTCTAGGTGTCCTCTCAGTATTTTGTCAAATTGATACAAACTTGAGTTATCCTTTGAGAAAATACATCAGTCAGATTGGCCTGTAGGCAAGTCTGTGGGGATTTTCTTGATTAATGATTGGTGGTGGTGGTGGTGGGGTGTAGGTTACTGAAGGCAGTGCCACTGCTGGGCAGGTAGTCCTGGGTGCTATAAAACAAACAAACAAACAAGCAAGCAAGCAAACAACCCACACAGTCTAAGAAAACTATGAAGAGCAAGCCAGTAAGTGGCATTATATCCTCTATCTTTGCCTCAGTTCCTGACTTGGCTTCTGTAGTAGGTTGGCCTAATGCTGCTCATATTCTGAGAAACAATGCTGGCCTCAAACATTTGGAGTCTGCAAGTAGCCTTTGGAACCCAGCCCCCAAGTTAACTTTGGTTGGTGAATAAAGATGCCAGCAGCTAATAGCTGGGGGGGAAGAGTCATGGGCAGGGTTTAGGGTTCCCAGGCTTGGGACCAGAAGAAGGAGAAAGGGGGAGAAGGAGAAGCCACCATGCATGGTTAAGAATGTGTGGGAGAAAGAGCCACCATGGAAGAAGAGTGTGCAGAGGGAGAAGGAGAGCCTCCATATAAAAGGGCCAAGAGAACAAGGCCCAGAGGGCTGCTTCACTGGGTCCAGAACAGCCAAGATGGGACATAGAAATTAGTAAATAGTAACTGAGAGCTATTAGTAGTAAAGTGGACTCCAACAGTGTAGAGATTAGACAGTTGCCCAGCTGTTGTACTGCTGAAGGCATATTAAAATATAAAGGCTCTATGTGTCTTTCATATGGGGACATAAATGGCCAAAGGCAGGAAGAAGCCTCATGCCGGGATTTATTAGTTATTTTTTACTCCAGGCTTCCTTCTGTGCTATGCTGGGATCAGGATGTAGAGGCCGCATGAACCATGTCCTCCCCATGTTGCTTTTACTCATGAAGCTTTGTCACAGCAACAGAAAATAACTGCCATACCAAGATTTATAGCTGGGTGGGACTTTAACTGCTTTTCTCCCTTGGCAGCTTGCATAGCACCTTTGGTAAGTCCCCAGGGAAGAGGCTGCCAGGTCATTTCCAGCTGGTTTCCCTCAGGGACTGTGAATGAACTGTATGATGTCTTCAGTGAAAAGGTCAAAGCCTTCACGTTTTGTGAAGCAATGTCAATAGCTTACGTTACTGTGAGAGGCTCTTGGATTTTTCTGACCAATGACTCAAAGGGAGTTGTCCCATGCATGGAAGTGAAGATTTTGCTAGATGATATATCTACTCTTAAGATGAATGTTACCCCCACCCCCAGTAGGATAACTTTATTTAAATTGCACACACACACACACACAAACACACACACACACACACAATTTTAAGTAAACACAAAACAATATGATTTCCCGAGGCTTTTTCAACTGTCCTTAGTGTTCTTTATATCTCCTCCCTTCCCTCTGCCACTATCGCTCTCTTTTCCTCTCCTCCATAAATCACCCCTGGTTTCTCTCCATTTCCTTCTCTATAGTGCCTATGTCCTACTATTCCTATCTCCCTGCTCCCAACAGTCTCCTTCACTGTTCTGGTTTCTGAGGTTATACCAGATTATATATTCATATCTAAAGAGCTCAGAGCCCCAGATGAGAGAGAACATGAAGCATTTGTCTTCCTGGGTCTGGCTTACCTCACACAGTACATATCCTACTTTTATCCATTTACCTAATGATTTTGTGATTTTATTTTCTTCACAGATGAATAGAATACGTTATTGCAGGATATTCGACAACACCAAAATCCCCAAGATTGTTTTATTCACAGTCTTTCTGGTGGTGTGACTCAGCCATTAGCATACCTTTATTCCCTCTGGCTGGAATGCAGAGAAGCCATTTGTGCACAGCTTTAATCAAAATCAATGAAGGTAAAGTTAGTTAGAAAGAAGAACCCATGTTTAAAAGTGATGTCTAATTCTGTGGCAGATAAAGTGATGAACAGAGAAAAAATTGATATGAATAGAATATGCCTAACTGTCATGACAAGAGAGGCAAGAGAAGCTACTTAAGGGGCAGTATAGAAGAGAGAGGCAGTTTCACTGGTACAGTCTTACAGAGACAGGTTGAAGAGAGAACAAACTCGACATAGGTGAAAACTGAATGAGCCAGAGAATGAGAAGAAGCCAGAATATTGGAATGTATTGCCAACATTGCCAAAGTTAGTATGAGAGCAGTTCAGGAGAGGGAGGGAAGAAGAGAGGGAGGGAAGGAGGTAGGGAGAGAAGGAGAGAGAGAGAGAGAGAGAGAGAGAGAGAGAGAGAGAGAGAGAGAGAGAGAAAGAGAGAGAGAAGATTGAATCAGTCAGCTTGGAGATGAGTTTGAGCCAGAACAGATCAGTTGACCAGCCAGCCAGAGATCAGAAAGAACTAAGAAGGGGTGGGGTGAACATGTCAGCGTAAGTCTAGGTCTTGCTAACCAGCACTAGGCCTAAGGCAGCAGACAGAACAATAAGTACCAGAGACAACAACTGAATCGGAGCTACTTTAGCTATAAAAGCTACTTTAACAATACATACTTTTACATAAATGTAAGGTGATAGGATTCATTGACATTTATCAGAAAGCCTTGGTGACTGTCCTCATTCTTTTTGCCCTTTTGTATTGACTGCCTTCCTCCTCCAATTATTCTGTTTCCTACTTCATATCACCTTTATCTTGCCATGCCTCTTTGCCCCCCTCCAATTATTGTCCCTTCATTCTTTTCTGGTTTCAGTGGTTACTCCATGCTGTGTTCTCACATCTTAGGATTTGGAGCTAGGAACTGCAAATGGGAAAAGGACATGTGGCATATATTTCTCTAGGTCTGGTTTATGTCACTCAATATAATCTTTTTTGAGTTTCTGAAGCGTGTAGCTTTTGCTATCACACCTTAATGCTCCAGTAACGGGTTGTTTACCAGCCCCCACCCAGAGAATATTGGATTCAAAGATGAAAAACAGAAACACACACAAGTTGCTCAATTTCAACCTGCCTTATTGGCTCAATTGCTGAGCTCTTCCAAGCCTTTCTCAGCTAGTGTGCCCCTCCCAACACTCTTAGCTCTGCATCTCTCAACCTGCCCTCAAGTTTATTTGCTCACTTATGTTTAGTCTCAGATTAACACCCTAACCTCCTGCCTGGAGAAGTGGCCTATGGCCCTCTGCCAGAGATCTCACATGGCGGGTTGGCTTTTCTCCTTCGAAAGCACGGCAAAATTCCCCTTCCTCTTCCTGTGTCTCCTCTCCTCCCCTTTGGGGACCATGAAGTCCTGCTTCTGTCCTGCAATTGGTTCCTGGTGCTTTTACTGACAGATCAAGAACCAATTGGAGAACAGGACCTTAATATCAGAACCATCCCTACAAGTTTAAGAAATTATAAATTTAATTTGTATCAATTATAAAGATTTCTATCAATTAATATTATGGCTACACAATGCTTTGTTCAAGGATAAAATTTAGTAATCCATCCCACCTATTTCCTCTCTGTTCAAAATTATGACCATTTATAAATTATCCCTTAAAATGACAACATTTCGACCAGCATTGAACAGTATTCCATTGTGTATGTGTATCAGACTTCTGTTGTCCAGTCATCTGCTGGAGGACATTTAGATTGTTTCACTTTCCTTGTTATTGTGAGTAGGGCAACTATGGAGTCAGATATCAAGTCCTTGGTCCATATGCCAAGGAGTGGTCATCATTTTTAATTTTTTGAGGATTCTCTTTACTGATTTCTAGAATGGTGGCTCTAGTTTTCGTTCCCACCAATAGTAAAGAAGGGTTTCTCTGTCTCCACAATCTTGTTAGCATCATTGTAAGTTGTTTTGTTGATTTCAGCCTTTTGAGATGTTATAAAACTAAGAAGCTTTTGTACAGCAATGTAAACCATCAATTGAATGAAGAAGAAATCTTTGGATTAGGAGAAAATTTTGCCAGCTCAGCTATACATCTATTAGAAGCTTAGTATCCAGATTATACAAAGAACTCAAAAAGCAGAGTCAAAAATAAAAAAACCACAATTAAAAAATGGGGTAGGAACCTAAACAGAGAGTTCTCGATAATAAATAAAGCCAAGAAATACCTCAAAAGTGTATATTACCCTTAGCAATTAGGAAAATACAAATTAAAACAATTTTGAGAATTAGGCACATTTTCAATGCAACTATCTAATCAAACCTAAGGCCCAGGCAACATAAAAGGAAGATTGTGTAGTACCTGAAACCTAGCCGCCCACCTGCTCTAATAAAGTGACAGATCTGGGGGTGGGGGAACCACTGCTTTATTAAACCAGCATAATTGCTAACTATATTCATGAGCCACTGACATTATGGTGTCCAGCCCTAACGGATACATTTACAACATAATTCCTGCACCCAAGTCTCAGGGAGCATTGCATATGAGGGAGCAGAATGATTGTAAGAACCAGAAAACCAAGAAGTCTGCTGTGAGATTGTATCTTCTAGTTATAACAGTGAAGCTGCAGCAGTGAAATCTCACTGAGGAGGATACCAGTAGGCATGCTTACATGGAAAATAAAGTGCCAGGTGGACTCAACTCTACATACAAACTGCAGGCAACTAATGCATGCTGAGGAGGAGAGACAGTCTTCTCTAGGGAAGAGCATGCCCGCTGGTTATCCAACACCAAATGGTCAGTCCTGAAAACGTGCAGACGAGAAACATTATACAGGCTGAGGAGGTCGTATTTATAAATTTGGGAATATATGTGTTACATACATGTGTGTGTGTGTGTGTGTGTGTGTGTGTGTGTGTGTGTGTGTAAAACAACAACTAATTAGAGCAACAGAGGCCTTGAATATAAGAGACAGCCTGGACTGCATGGGAAAGGTAGGACAGAGGAACGAGAAGGAGGAGCACAATGTAATTACATTTTAGTTTCAAAATTTTAGAACACACTAAAAGGAGCTGAAAAGCATCTCCTTCCTTTTGAAAAAACCAAACCAAACCAAAAAGTCTTAAGCATCAAAAGCATCAATATACAAAAACAACAACAACAACAACACACACACACATATACACAGACACATACACATACACACACAAACACACACACACACACACACACACAGAACGAGAGAAGGAGAAAGAGAGTGAGATGAAAAGAGAATTGTACTGATCGAGGGGCTTACGGGAAAGTTAATAGGTGGCTGTTGATGTTAAGATGTCCAATTCAGGAGCTGGTTAAACCTGAAAATCCTGAGTAGAAAAGATCAATTCCACAATCAGCCAATCAAAACAAGCTGTATTTTGGGGTGCATTCAGGACAGGACAGCCTGCCATCTCAGTCTAAGTAGGGATTTGAGAAAGCAGTCTCTGCCAGCCTCTTGATGTGCTTTTTATAGGAGCAATAAGCTGGTCATAGAGGTGAGAGTGTTGGTTGTTACACACGCTTAGAAAGACACACCAAGCTGGGCCTTGGTGGTGCACACCTTTAATCCCAGCTCCTGGGAGGCAGAGGGAGGCGGATCTCTGAGTTTAAGGCCAGCCTGGTCTACAGAACAAGTTGCAGGATAGCCAGAGCTACACACAGAAACCCTGTCTTGAAAAACCAAAAGGAAAAATAAAGGAAGGAAGGAAGAAAGGAAGGAAGGAAGGAAGAAAGGAAGGAAGGAAGGAAGGAAGGAAGGAAGGAAGGAAGGAGAGGAAGGAAGGAAGGAAGGGAAAGAATAAGGATAAAGATATACATCATATGAATGAGGTTGCAAGTTTTATGTGGATTGAAAAACATGCTTTGCAGCTTACATCATATCTAAGAAATAGGAACTTACTTTTAATTACAAATAGAAACCTTAACTTGCAAGGACTTAACAGGACAACAGGAACTTATTCTTTAATTCTGTTTTACAAACAGAAAACTTAACATGCAAGGTATGTTTTTTCCCATTTGTGTGTCCCTTCAACTCACAAAGCGTACTGGTCCTATTTTGCTCTCACACTAAAGAGTTGGACATTAGGTAATAGCATTTCCCGCTCTTCCATAGGTCCACAGTTTGGTTCCCAGCACATCAGGGAGCTGACATCTGGCTCCTTGGTCACCTGCACACATGTGGCATATATTCATGTACACACACACACACACACACACACACACACATACACACACACAAACACACACTGGTCGTGGCATATAAGGTGGAATTTTTAGGGATCCTCAGTCCACTTGGGATTCTAAATAATTCTTGTTTTCTGTTTACGATCATTCGACACCATACAAAGAACACAAATAATTAAGCAGATCTTATCCCTTTTCAGTATTTTATAGAAAATTATTTGTAGAACAATACTTTTAAAATATAGTTGTCTTTGTTAGGGTTTTACTGCTATGAAAAGACACCATGACCAAGGCAACTCTTATAAATTACAACATTTAATTGGGGCTGGCTTACAGGTTCAGAAGTTCAATCCTTTATCATCAAGGAGGAGTATAGCAGTGCCCAGGCAGGCATGGCACAGAAGGAGCTGAGAGCCTTTGTTTTCAAAGGCAAACAAGAGAAGAAGATTGTTGTACTGGCTAGTTTTGTGTCAACTTGACACAGGCTCCAGTTATCACAGAGAAAGGAGCATCAGTTGGGGAAATGCCTCCATGAGATCCAGCTGTAAGGCATTTTTTCAATTAGTGATCAAGGTGGGAGGTCCCTTTGTAGGTGGTGCCATCTCTGGGCTGGTAGTCTTGGTTGTATAAGAGAGCAGGCTGAGCCTGCCAGGGGAAGCAAGCAAGCCAGTAAGGAACATCCCTCCATGGCCTCTGCATCAGATCCTGCTTTCTGACCTGCTTGAGTTCCAGTCATGCATCCTTTGGTGGAACAGCAATGTGGAAATGTAAGCTGAATAAACCCTTTCCTCCCCAACTTGCTTCTTGGTCATGATGTTTGTACGGGAATAGAAACCCTAAGACAATTGTCATCCTCAGGCAGCTAGGATAAAGCTCTTAAAGTCTACCCCCGCAATGACACACTTCCTCCCATAAGGCCACACCTACTCCAACAAGGTCATACCTCCAAATAGTGCCACTCCCCAGGGCCAAGCCTGTTCAATCTACCAGTCATTTGTTATGGATTTTAAATCTAAGAATGCTGCATTGTGTCACATTAAGTCCTCACAAATCATATTCTACAATTCCATCCATCAAGGTTACTGCTGAGCTTTTGGGCACAGGACAAAAACCACACTGATGCACAATCCTACCCCCAGGAGCTATCTGTCCTATTTTAAGTCTTCCAGGATTAGGGCCAAAGGCCAACATCAGAATAGGTTTTGTGAAGTCTCCCTACGCCCTGCCTTGTGATTATAGTCCGAGATAGATCCTCTTCTCTTTTTGAGTCTTGCCACACATATAAGTCTACAGAGCACCTTTCCAAAAACAAACAGGTAAACACACAAACCCAGTTAATGCTGGGGACTCCTGAGTTTTTTTTTTTCTTCAAAAGGAAGCCTCTAAGGCATTCTGATGAGCATCTCTGTACTTCAAGGGCAGAATAACTCAGAGCACGGGAATACGTTGTTACCAGTGGGGATATTTTTCTGTTGATATCAGACAAGAATAAAAACACATTAGAAAAAAAATTGTTTTCTGAGCTTCAAAGATTGGCAATCAGATATCACTGAGCTATTTCACTGATTCCTCAGAAAATCTCTTCAAGGCTTTTAGATTTTCACCTTCAGTGTTCCTGAGGCCAGAGCTAGTGTCTCATTAACTTTGATTTTCTTGTTTGATTATTTTTAACACTCCCAAAAAGCATTTTCCCGCTTCTTAGAAGAAAAATGATGACCTTCTAAAGAAGATATTTTATTTTTATTTTCTTTGGTGTCAAGTAAAGATGGCACAGACAAGGGCTCTGTTTTCTAAGAGCTAAGAAAACAGAGTTAAATTTTCTTAATTAGAAGCAATGAAGATTGGGGTACTGGAACAGTCTGGAGGAAGTTCACACACTGTGAGACCCTTATAGTTTTGTGGAGTTTCTTCAGGTTTTTTTATTTTTCAGTTCCCAGGACTGGAGGCTTGGGAAGCTCCTTAATACATAGGGCATTAAAGGAGAGGTAAGAGAATAGAACATTCTGACGGGGAAACTCCTTAAGACACAGGATATTTACAGGTAGGTGAAAAAATAGGCAGTGCTCAAGTCAGGTGAAACATTGCATCCTGCAGGGAACCTCAGGAAGTAAACAACTCAATGCCCCCAGGAAGGCCATGAAATCGATCAGATTAACTAGACTCCTCCTTCCCCAATCATATATAAACTGTAAGGACTACTGAAAGGAACTCTCGGACAAGTAGAGCTTCCTGGAAGAGGCTCAGACCAACTGAATTGCCGGGGTGGGGGTGGGGGTGGGAAATAAAACAGAAAACAGGCAAGCTGCCTAGGAAAGGTAGAGACTAGCTGCACTGTTTTGGAAGAGGCTCAACAACTATTTCACCTGAAAAGACTACTTCCTAACCTGTTATGCTGTCTGCAGGTTGTGAAGTGAGCTCCAGGTTTTTAGTTTCATGAGCTATCAGCCATGCTGGCCTGGGCTTTTGGTGATCCAGCTGTCCTTGAGCCATTTCTGATCTTTTAAGTAACCCTTCCTCCATACTCCTTATAGCAACCCTAATATAATTCATTAGTTTACCAAGTTGAACCCTGGTGGTATTGGTACTTTGGTTTGTCATTGGTTCCCTCTCTGGAGTGGGTAGATATAGTCATGTCTCCCCAAGAGTAATGTCACACAATAGCTTGCAAAATTATGACCAGCAATACTAAAACCTCGAGGCTCAAGACACTGTTGTTAATGGGTCTGGTCAGGCTCATTTGATAGCAATTGCACGTCAGAGAAACCTACCTCAAACTAGCTTCAGCCGAACAGACCAGAAAGCACTCTCCGAGAATCTCAGTGCATGGATCTCTTCATCACATCCTCTCTTGTTTCCTTTGACTTTTTCATTCTTTCTACACATAGGTTTGCACTGCTTTTTACATGGGGGCTCACATGGCTGCTTCATGACCCAGGGTCTTTATATACCTGTTCTAGGATCCAGTCTAATACAAAACCAACCAATACCTTAGTGACAGTTCCAGACCCAAGGAAGAAGACTTTGATTGTCTTCATTTAGAGTGACTTTGGCTGAGGAGGTCATTGTCAAGTGATAGGTAGCTTCTAGGTTATTATTGAGGGCTGAAGATCTGCCCCCACAGTAATCTGTTATCAAACTGCTGTACCCTTTTCTATAAAGATACAGTTATGTTTACTTAGCCACAGTGGGAAGCATTTAGTCTGAACTACTGACTGAAATGCCTGAGAATATTGGTGGAGAAAGAGATTCATAACCTATCATACCGTCCCAAAGTGCCATTTGCCCCTTTCCAATGGACAGAAGACACCTACATTATTCTCTCAGGACTCCTTGCAAGGGCCTCCCTGCTCCATTTCCCTTCCCATGCCCTTGGGCCCTGCAGCCCTACAGTGTAACACCCACTGGTTATATACTGTCCGGCTTGCTCCCACCAACCAGGTCCTGATTCTCTCTGCCTTGCTTCCAGTGTATTACAAATAAGTTGTATCTTCTCTAGTCTTATGGGGGGAGTCTAAAATTTACCACCACATGCCCTTGTATTTGAATACTTGGTCGTAGATGGTGGCACTGTTTTAGGAGGTTATGGAACCTCCGAGGCACGGGGCCCAGCTAGCAGATGTAGGCCAGTAGGGATGGGCCCTTGAGGATTATAATCAAATTCCACTTCAAATCTAGCTCTCTCTTTCCTGACCCACTTAGGTATGGGTAAACCTTGCTGCAAGCTTCCACTGCCATGAATCAAAGCCACTCCAGCCACTATGCCTTCCTCAGTGTAATAGACTGAAACAGAGCCAAAATAATTCCCTCCTCCCCCCTTTCATTGCATAAGCCAAGCTTTTGCCACAGTTAGGAGAAAAATCAACAATATAGCTAGTTAAGCCATCCAAGGGTTTGAGCAGCATCAAGGGGAATAAGGGGCTGGAGACAGGAGATGGTAAATTTCATAGGCAGTGTAGGGAAACAGAAGGCAGAAAAAGATTAGAGCCGAGATCTCTGTAAACTGGACTGTTTATTCTAAAGCAGCAAAGGGCAAAACCTCCCTCCATGGGCAGGAGTGCCACTGTGCTGGCAGTGAACTCTCTACAGGGGTCAGATCCAGGACAGAGCCACAGTGACCCAGGGCGGTTTTGGGTGCTTGGGTGCCAAGATGGTTTTGGGTGTGACTGACCATTATCCAGGTGAAGAATGTTATTGTGGCTGGGCTCCACATACCTTTCTTCCTTCCTCTGTGTGATGACCAGCTGACCCAGCAAGGTTGTTTGTAGGAGTCTTGTCATGGGATCAAGGAATTCTATCAGTAGCTACCTATCATGTGACTAAAGCATACACAGGTAGGGCTGCTGTTTTTCATTTTCAGTTGAGAAAAAGTAGCTTCAAGATTAATGCAAGTTTCTTATATGCGCTTCCCAGTTAGCAAGTATTATAAGCAAGACCAGATCATTCCTCGATTGATTTTATAAACCATACTATGAGCCTCTGTACTCTCCTAATGCCCTTTACTTTACTGAGTACCTCTTCCTTAAATCTTTCATTATTGTTGTGTTAAATTTTAAACTTATTGAAAATAGATATTTTATGCAATATATTCCAGTATATTCTAATTATGCTAGGATGACATGTCTTTTGGATATATTCCCAAAAGTGGTGGTATAGCTGGATCTTGAGGTAGATTCATTCCCATATTCCTGAGGAACAGCCACACTGATTTTTATAATAGGTGTACAAGTCTGTACTCCCACCAGAGATGGATGGGCATTCCTCTTACTCTACAGCTTTGCTGGCATTTATTTTATTGATCTTGGGCATTCTGATAGGTGTTAAGATGAAATTTCAAAGTAGTTTTGATTTGCATTTTCCTCATGATTAAAATATTGATCATTTAAGTACTCAGCATTTCCTCTATTGAGAGTTCTCTGTTTAGATCTGTACCTCGATTTTAAATTTTATTTGCTTTCTTGATATCTAGTTTCTTGAGTTCTTTATATATTTTGGATATTGTCCCTCTATTGGATGAGTAGTTGGTAAAAATATTTTCCCATTCTGTAGGCTGCCACTATGTCTAAATGATGGTGTTATTTGCTGCACAGAACTGTCTCAGTTTCATGAGGTCCTATTAATTAATTATTGATCTTAATGCCTATGGTAATGGTATTCTGTTCAGAAAGTATTTTTCTGTGACGATGAATGTAATACTATTCTCCACATTATCTTTTATCAGTTTACTTGTATCTGGTACTATGTTGAGGTCTTTGATACATTTGGAGTTGAGTTTTGTGCAGGGTGATAGGGATTCATTTGCATCCTTCTACAGACAACCAGCTGGATTGACCAGCATCATTTGTTAAAAATCTTGTTTTTTCTCTCAGTATATATTTTTGGCTTCATTATAAAATATGAAGCAAAACAACAACAAAAACCAGATGTTCATAGCTGTATGGTCTTGATTAGAATACCATCGATCAACATAAATACCATGCAGTTTTTATTATTATAACTTTGTGGTACATTTTGAGATTGGGAATGGTGAGACCTCAGTTCTTTTATTATTCAGGATTGCTTGAGATATCCTGGGATTTTTGCTACTTCATAGGAAGCCAAAAATTAAATGTCTTTTCAAATTCTGTGAAGAACTGTGTTGATATTTTGATGGATATTGCATTAAATCTGTAGATTGTTTTTGGGGTATGATAACCATTTTTTTTACTATATTAATCCTACTGATCCATGAGCATGGGAGAGCTTTCCATCTTCTTATATATCCTTCAATTTTTTTCTTCTTTGACATCCAGTTTTAATTTATAATGGACAGATAGTAGGTAAGGTGATATTTCAATTTTCTTTGAAATTTTTTCTGTTGAGTTTTGTTTTGTGGCCAAGTATGTGGGTAAAGTGTTTGGTAGATATATGTCATATCTATTTGGTTTATGATGTCAATTAGTTCTAGAATTTCTTTGTTTAATTTTTGTGTAGATGACCTTTATCAGTTGGCAAGTGTTGAATGTCACTTGCTTTCAGTGACATTCCTTTATGAACTTGGGGGACCTTGTGCTTGGTACATTGATGTTAATAATTATAATGTTCTCTTGGTGGATGTTTCCTTTGATGAGTATGTAGTGTCCTTCCCTATCTCATTTGATTAATTTTGGTTTGAGGTTATTTTGTTAGATATTGTTAGATATTTTGATAGATATTGTTAGATATTTTGATAGATATTGTTAGATATTAAATAAAATATTAATTAAAATGATTACAGCAGCTTGCTTCTTAGGTCCTTGTGTCTGGAATATCTTTTTTTTTCATCCTTTCACCCTGAGGCGATGTCTCATCTGTTAAAATGTGTTTCTTGAATGCAGAAGATGGATGCAGTTTTTCCATTCATTTTGGTAGTATGTTTCTTATTACTGGGAAATTGAGACCATTGGTATTGAGAGTTATAAATGAGAAGTGTTTGTTGTTGTCATGGCAGTGGTGGTGGTGGTAGTGTTTTCCCCCCCTTTTTAATTTGCTGGTCTGGAATTATTTATTCCTTCTACTTTCTTGGGTGTAATTAACCTCTTCATCTTGAAGTCTATCTTCTAGTGACTTCTGTAGGGCTCATTTATAGATAAATACTGCTTAAATTTGATTTTATCGTGGAATATCTTTTTTCTCCATCTATTATAATTTAAAGTTTTTCTAGGTATAGTAGTCTGGGCAGGCATTTGTGGTCTCTTAGAGCCTGTAGCCATCTCTCCAGGCCCTTCTGGCTTTTAGAGTCTCCATTGAGAAGTGAGGTGTTATTCTGATAGGTCTGCCTTATATGTTACTTGATTTTTTCCCCCTAAAACCTTTTAATATCCTTTCTTTGTTCTGTGCATTTAGTGTTTTGGTTATTATGTGCTGGGGAGAATTTCTTTTCTTATCAAGTTTGCTTGGTGTTCTCCGTTCTTCTTGTACTTTAATAGGCATCTTCTTTAGGTTCTTCTGTGATTTTGTTGAAAATATTTTCTGTGCCTTTGACCTGGGTTTCTTCTCCTCTATGCCTATTAGTCATAGATTTGGTCTTTTCAGTTTCCCAGATTCCCTGGATGTTTTGTGCCTGTTAGGTTTTTTTTATATTTAACATTTGCTTGGACTGAGGTATCCATATCTTCTCTCTTGTCTTCAATGCCTGAGAGTCTCTTTTTCACTTCTTGTATTCTATTGATGAAGCTTGCCTCTGCGGTTCCTGTTTTGAGTTCCTAATTTTTCCATTTCCAGTTTTTCCTTAGTTTGGTTTTCTTTATTGATTCTAGTCTCTGTTCCTCCAGCAGATCCAATCCCTCAGGTTTATTCCTAACCCTGCAACAGAATATCAGCTGCAGCTTCCTTCCCTTTCCTCCTCTCCATGTCCCTGTGGCTCCCACAAACATCCCCTCCTGGATTCCATCCCCCATATTGTCACTGTGTCCCAGCCACCAGCCCAGGTGGACACCTCACAGGCCTTGTCTGCCAAAACTCCCCAAGTTGCCTTCCTGTTGCCCTTCCTTGCACTTTGTTTCCCCAGCAGACCCCACTCCCTCAGGCTCCTCCCAGCTGCAGCCTCCCTTCTCCCATCCATGTCTCCCATGGATCCCACAGACCATTCTCTCCTGATCCCCCCCCCCCCCCCAGGAATTAGAACCTAAACCTACAATCCCAGATGCCTAGATGGCACCATAAAAACACAATCAATAGCAGCCAGCTCACTATGTTGCCACTAGAACCTAGCTGTCCTGCCACCCTGGGCCTGAATATTCCAATATAACTGAAACACAAGAAAAAGACCTTAAAACTACCAATATGAAGATGGTAGAGGTCCTTAAGGAGAAAGTAAATAAATGCTTTAAAGAAGGCCAGGAGAGTTGGATGAAATAAACAAATTCCTAATGGATTCTGTTTCTACTTCTAGGCCTCAAACTCTCATTCATTACATTCTGCCCTTTACATTTTCATAACATTCTCTAAATCAGTTATTCATTTCCCCTATAAGGGTCTCTAACATATTTATAAAGGCTATTTTGAAGTCCTTGTCTTGTACTTCAACTATTGCCCAGGACCTAATAATTGTAGGGCTGCTGGGCTTTAGTGGAGATATAGTGCCCTGGCTATTAGGATAAAGCCTCAAAAGATATCTGGCAGATGTGGGGCTAAGGTGTGTTGCTAAGAGACCACACTACACAATAGATCTAATGTAAGAGGTTTATCAGAGAGAAGGGAAAGTGAAGGGAAGTTTTGGTAGAAGGATATGAGACAGACAGACAAAGACTGGGAGACAGAGATGATGAACAAGACACAGAGAGTGATCTTGTTCATCACAGTGGAAATGCACTACACCTGACTGCTGGCAGCAGTTGATGAATCACTCAGAGGCAGCCTGGTGAATGTGTCTGATTTACAATATGTCATTGATTGTGTTTTTAAATTGGTATCTAGGCTTCTGACTTTGGGATGTCTGTAATTCTAGGTGCTGATATCTAGTCTTGTCTTTTTGTTATAGTCTTTAGGAAAAGGTTGTAGCTATGGGTTGCCTGGTAAGGGGATGTTTCTGAGATCCTGCCAGGTGTAGCCATTGGGGCTTCTGGATAGAATGTATTTCTGGGTATTAAAAGCTGACACTTAAAATGGAGGTGAGCTAGAAGGGGCACTGAACAAGTCCACAGGAGGGAAGAAAGCAGGGTGCCCCTCTAGAATCTGCTTAGTCTCTTGAAAATGGGGACAGAGAGGGACGAGAGGTCTCAACAAGTGGTCTGGTATAGAGCTGAGTTTGAGACTGGGAGATTGAGCTTGAAGGAAAAGAAGGAGAAGGCAGAGCTGAAGAGCATCCATGTCTTTCCCTGGCCTACTTGCTTCTCTGGCCTGTGAGTTCCCATGGAATGCCTGCAGGAGTTGAGGGCTGGGATACCAGGATCTTTATGGAGGAATGTTGGAGAAGAACTGACTGATCCATTGGAGATGGGTGTAGAGAGGTAGTGGCAGCTACAGCAGATGTTCTGCTTGCAGAGCTGGAGTTGATACAGGGGGCGAGGGAGGAGTTGGAGGAAAAGGGGGAAAGTGATTTTCACTTAGTCTATCTGCTTCCTAGGAGAAATGGCCTGCAGGTGTCTGAGTAATGTCTTCAAGAGTTGAGGGCTGGGACAAAGGAATGGGTAGGGAGGAAGTTTGTGCCTTTTACAAAATTGTATCACCCATGTCCAAGTCTGTATCTCAAACCATGGCTCCCCCTAGACCTACTGGTGGAATGTGGAAAACGTGATGTATTCCTAACCCCGTCACAGTCTTGTTTTTCCTCTCAGAAAGAGAAGTGACAAAGTCCATGTTTATTTCCCAAGGAACTAAGGTAGAATCTGAAAGACCTTAAGGTAACTTGACCAGAAAGCCCAGCCCAGTCCTCAGAGAAGGGTCCCTGCATTGCTGCTTTGGAGATCCTTCTGCCCTATCCCGCTGTCTGGAGACATCCCCTTCCTGAACTGAGCTGTGGAACATTCTGGAAGAATAAGTGGGCTCCGATGAGCAGAGAAAGAAGGATAAGTCAGATCGCATTATAAGTGGAACTGTCAAAAAGCCATCCTCCAACCATATGCTTTCTTTCTTATGAGGTCTTCAGACACTCAGGTTTTCAGATCAGTCTCTTGGCAGCTTGCAACTTCAGGGTTAGAATAGAGCCTTCATGTAGCCTCCGAGTCGATAAATAAAGTAAGCGCTCCATCCCTGCAGATGCATCGACCGGGACCTCATCCAGGTACCAGGGTGGCAATGGTATTAGATAGTCTATAAATGTTTGTTGAGTCTTGAATAAATTCATTTCCTAAAGCTCACTCAGAGATGGTGAATTGACAGAGGGAAGCAAGAAAAATATGCCCATCTCTTTCTCGAGGAATTTGAGTTGCTTATGCAAATAGATATAGACACACTGATCAGCGTGAGCTCAGAGATGAATGAAAAAACCCATCTATCAACCTAAAGAAAATATAACAAGCTATATAACTTCTTGCTGTCCTTGTGTTAGATGTTAGATTTTATGTATATATGATTGTAAGATAGAAAAACTAAGTGACATATGTGGTCTGAACAAACTCAGTTGGCAAAGTACCTGTTGCAAAAAATAGGTCTCTGAGTTCGAATCCTCAGAATGCACGTAAAAAGTCAGGCATGGCGGCTTATTGCTGTCATCCCAGTGCTGGGGAGACAGACAGAAGAATCCTGACCTCTCTGCTCAGCTTATTTTGCCAAGCAGGGGAGCTCTAGGTCCAGTGAGAGACCATAATTCTATAAAATGAAATGGGAACTAATAAGAGGAAGAAAGCCAACATTGACCTCTGGCCTCCATGTACATGTGTGCACACGTGAACTCATCAAGTAAGGCTGGATATGAGAACTGCAAACGGTCTATGAAAATCAGAGGAACTCACATGGATCATTCATTTCTTCACTGGTCTTAAAGACAAATTTCTAGCTATGGCTGGCGAGGTTGCTCTATGGGTAGAAGTGCTTACTCTAGACTTACCAGTATTACATGAAACTGGGTTTGGTTGTGCATGTGTGGAACCCTAATATTGGGGAGATAGAGGCAGGAGGATCATAAACTAATGGCCAGCCTGTGCAACATAACTAGTTTGAGGTCAGCGAATTACACACACACACACACACACACACACACTTGTATATATATATATATATATATATATATATATATATGCATGTACAAGTATATATATATGTATATATATGTGTGTATATACATAAATACACACACACACATGCACGCATGTGAGTGCACGCGCACGAAAACACACACACACCCACACACCCACACACACACACATTGCACCTCACTACTTAAAGTCAAAGTCTACCCTGTCCAGATAGCTCCTCTGAGCTTGGGACAAAATGAAGATTCCCTTTTCTTAATGGGGTTTCCTCCGCTCTGCCCAATCTGGGGAGCCTGACTATAAATTCACCCTGAAAACTCCTTCCCACTCTCCAAAGTTCATATATAGCCCTTGATAACACCAATAAAGTGTATGTGTACCATCTGATTCACTGATCCGGAGCAGGCCCTCATCTACACTAAAATCCCTGGGGAAGGCTCCTCCACCCCCTGCACTCACTCCCAGCTGACAGAGATCCTGTAGACCCCTTCCATAGTGGATTCTGATTCATCCTTCCCACTCCGTGTGCATTAGCTCCTGAACACCCTGAGTGTGGAAATGAAGGATGTGGAACCGCAGCTGGTCCCCAAAAGGCATTACAGTAACTGTCCCCTAGTGTGGGGCACAGCGGGAGGACGCCAACACAGGTACCACATAGAATGTATACATTCTGAGAAGCACCTCAGCTAAGCATAGCATGTTTGCTTGCATGCATCAGATATTTTCTGCAGGAGAGAGCACCATAGTGCTGGCTGATACTTGGAAGTATAGGACAGAGTGAGCAATGGTGAGTTCCGGAGAGCTCAACTGAGCCAGACAGAGCACAGGCAAGAACCCTTCCACAGTGTTTCTGAAATGACATCCTGAAGAATGAGGCAGACCAGAACAATGAAAACTGGTTACAGGTGTGAAGAATGACACAGCAGGGCATACACTTCAGGGAATTAGAAGTCTGCTGTTGAGAGTAGGTAGAGGGCACGCCAGGGTGTTAGACTCTACTGGGTGGGGACTGTTCACCATCCATAAGCTAGAGTCAGGAAGTTCCACTCAGATACCTAGCAGGGATAAAAGCACAAGGTCTTATTTGGCTTGGCAGTAGGAAAGGCATGCAGCAGAACAAGAGGTCTTTGGGTATTCTAGAAGTTGGCAAAGAAACCAGGCAGGAACTTTTCACATTTGTTGATACAGTAAGTAAACACGTTGTTGTTGGAAGTGGTGGTGACCAATGTCACATGCTAAGGACTATGGAAAGGCCAAGGTTTTCTTTGCAATCTAAGAAGTTGGCTTGCTACAGTTATATGTGTGTTTGGAGAAGATAGGGCATTCAGCTTGCATGACTGTAATACATACATCCTACAACTTGGGCGGCCATGTTAGGAATCAAAGGATTTTCCAGTTCCTGACAATAACAGTGTCCGCTTGGTCACCCCAGTCCCTGAGCTCACAGGTGGGTCCCCTTCCACCTACAGCAGGTTACTCTGGGAAAGGAACATGCTGTCAGGAAGCTGGTGGGGCCCCCTGCCTGACAGCAGCCTGCTCCTTGTCTGAGAGGGAGACATTTGCTACAATCACCTGCCGTAAAGAATGTGGCAGGATGGGTAGCGTATGAGAGCCTGCCCCTGTCTCTACCCTGCCCCAGCCAATAGATGACATACACAGGATCCCTGCCTAAGGTTTCCTGGAGCCTCTCTGAACTTGCGGCAGAACTGACAGACTGCTGAGCTCTTGATGCAGGTGACTTTTCCAACACTTGTGTGCTAAGTGGGCTCTATGCCTTAACAGCATACAGGGGAAGTGCAGCTCCCTGCCTGGCCTCTGGATTCCTGGCCTGGGACTCATCGGACTGAGAATCTTGCTGCAACAGAGGAGGAGCTCAGACAGTTTCTGTAGAACTCTAGCCCTCACCAGACTCCCTAGGCAACTGTTTCTACCTTGCCTACAGGCTGTCCTGGGATCCTGGGTAGCAGCTTCTGTAATCCCCAGGACTCAGCATGGGCTCTGCACACAGAACATGTTCCAGAAACATTTCAGACACTGAAATTTCTTGAAACAAGAAGCAGTTACATCCAGAATCACCAAATGAAGCAGATAGCTGGTAGTCAAGTGACTATCCTGAGAGCTACCAAACAGCCTGGTTAGTTAGAAGGTTCCAGAAGGTGTCAGCTGCCAATTACCACGTGCCTCTGTGTGCCAATAGTATGCACTTTGCAGACTCATCTTCTAGTCTTAAAATCCTTTCTTGGGTGGATCGTTAGCTCTGTTTTACTGACGAGGTCATTTAAGCTTAGAAAACTTTGGTCATGTAACCAATATAATGTAAAAGAAAAGAGCGACAACTGTTGAGCCCCTGTCTGGGTAATTCTAAAGCAATTCTCTTTTCACCAGCTTTGAATACTATCCCTAAGAGTTTGTAATTGCTCTTCTAGGGATCTAGCTCCCCCTGGAACAAACTACTAACTACGGGGCTGGCAGTTATCTTGGCAGCCGATGGAGGTAATGGTGGAAGGGAAGTGGAAGTGGATGAAGAGTTCTGAGTTCTGAGTTCTCTATTCTTCTAGTGGGGTGTGATAGAGCCAGTGCACACCAGGACATGGTGCAGCTGAGCTGCTGAGGTGGGGCAGCTGCAGTGACTGGCTCACCACGGAGATAAAAGACTAGAGGGACTATTTACCCACAGCTGATGATTCTAGACAAGCGAGAGCCCTGGGCCTGGACGGTGTGAGCACGGTGCGGCTCCATCTCTCATCGATCAAAGAGCACGGTGGTTCCACACAGGGCTGCCCCAGTCGCCTCCACTTGTGAAAGTCCCTCATTCTCAAGCGGCAAAAGGGCTGGTGTTTCCCATCCCTTTTCTTTGCTCTCTGTGTAAATCCTGGGCTGATGACCAGTAATCCAAGTCCCTCAGCCCAGCCAAGGTGACTAAAAGCCTGACTTTCTCAGCCCTAAAAAGACCCGCCAGGCTGTTCTCTGGGCTCCCCTCTGCAGGAGCATTGACAAGAGCCGGGAGAGGGACACTTTGGCTCAGAAGCCTTCTCACTACACAAAGGCCCTCTTTTCTTTCCCAGGCATGGTGACAAATGCTGCTACTCACTCTGGCTCTAAGGGCTGAGGGGAGGGAGACACGATTCCCATGCCTGAACTCTTGAGAGAATTGTAAGCAAAGAAACTAACGTTCACGGGCTTTTGGCTATAGTTCTTGACTTGCAGCCAGGTGGCCAAGGGGTTCAAAATGACATCATTGTCCATCTGAGTAATTTCTCTGCTTGATCTTCTTGGAAGAATAGTTACCTCAGCAACAGATTGTTATCAGTTCCTCAACAATTTGTGCCGAGCAGCAATTTCCTTTGTGATGAAAGCCAGTGGCTTGAGAGCTGGATCTGGCTGCCTTCAGCCTCCCAGGTCTGTGTGTGGATCGCACTGTATTTAGGGATGGAATTGGTCTTAACAGACAGCTTTATTAAGCAAGGAGGGCCAGGCCGGTGGTGCTGTGATTGCCAATGTCACCTATTCCCACAGTGGATTGAGCTGAGCCTCTGAATAACTGTTCTTACCACTGATGGCTGCCAGGCCCCAGCCGGAAGGAGGATCTGAAAGAAGACTGATGTCCTACTGAGGTAGCTAGGGGTTGTCTTAAGTGCATTCTCCTGTGCTCCTTTTTTGCTTCTTCTACTACTGGCTGACATCCTTTGTCATTCGACAAAGATAGAGGATCCAAGAGGCATACAGAAAGAAATCCAAGGAACTTTATAGCCAAATCCAGATTCCTCTTGGCTCATGATAGGGTGACTTATAAGCTGGGAGCTGCCTCTCCCTACAGCACTGAGAGGATCTTACTGTAGATTGCTAATGGAGGGGAAAATGAAAATTCAGAATCCAAAGCTCAGGCTAGGGAGAAGGGTCAGGGAACACAGTACTTGCTGTGTAAGCAAGAGAACCCGATTTTGGTTCCCTAGCACCCACATAATGAATAGACATGGTGGCGTGTGTCTGTAACCTTAACCCCGGTCACGGAAGGACAGAGAAGCAGATCCTAGGGCATTGATGGCTAGATGGTTTAACCTAGAGAGTCCCAGGTTTGTGACCCTGTCTCACAAAGGGTGAAAATGTCACTGAGGAAACATCTTGGTGTTAACTTCTGGCCCTATGCATGCCCACAGGATGAGTGAAACCCCTCCGCCCCACATACACCCTTGTGTATGCACATTCATATACTTACACACACACACACACACACACACACACACACACACACACACACACACACACTCACATACACTCACTCACACCTGAAGCACAGTTTCCACCGGATGCTCATTGTTTGGCTCCACCACCAAGTAGTGGAAGTATTCAGTGCGGCCATCATAAACTGGAGCCATCTGTGGTCAGCAGGACGATCCCTGCCAGTTCTATTGTGGAGCTGCAGAAAGTGGGAGGAGGGCAGAAGCAGAGCTGTGAAACTCCAAAGGGTTGGGGGTCTTACCCAAAGCCACACAGCCAGTAAGCAATGAGGTTGGAATTTGAGTCTATGTATCATGCCCCCCCCCTCCCGGGTGGGAGTTAGGATCTACCTAAGGGACATGCAGTTTGAATTCCGAATGTGCCCAAGAGCTAATGATAATCTGTACATATAGCAGCCATTTCTGTGTCTCTGACCACAAAAGAGACTGCAAGTGTCTCTGAAGGAACAAGAGTGGCATTTGGGGCTCTAAGGCCCCGTCACTGTGCTGAGAGACAAAGCTTTGGCATTTGAAGCTAGGCTTCAGAGCAGAAACACTAGAATGCTCTGGATAACCTTTCTTGCTGTGTCTTAAATGCTTTCTTGCAAACAACAGGAAGGCCTCCTAGATTGACTTCCCCACTATGTCTCTTTGCTACCCAAATGGAAGTTACATGCAGTACTCTGGGACCAGAAAGAGAGGGGAAAGGGCTGGGATTATTGAAAGATGATGCTGTGACGTTAGATTGATATCATCTCCACTCTTCCTTTCTCCCCAATTCTTCCCATGCCCATGTCTACCATAACTCCATCTCAAAATTTTTGACCTCTCCTTTTAAAATTATTCTTTAGCTGTGTCTATTCATTTGTCTGTATGTCTACATATATATCATCTGATATACATATATATCATATACATATACACATATAATATGCCTCAGTTTACTTTTGTTCTTATGTATATTTGTTTAGGGCTGACCATTTGAGATTGGATAACTGCGCTGACCAGTTTTATCTCAACATAAGCTAGAGTCTTTGGAGTGTGGGAGCCTCAGTAGAGAAAATGACCACATAAGATCAGGCTGTAGGCAGGCCTACAGAGCATTTTCTTAGTGATTGATGGGGAAGGCCCCAGCCCTGGACTATCATCCTGGGTTCTAGAAGAAAGTGGGGTGAGCAAGTCAGAAAACAGCACCTCTCCATAGCCTCTACATCAGCTCCTGTTTCCAGGTTTCTACCCCATTTGAGTTTCTGTCCATATTTTTTTCAATGATGGACTAGTATGTGGAAGTATGACCAAATAAACCCTTACCTTCATAAGATGTGGTGGTCATGGCGTTTTATCACAGCAATAGTAACCCTAACTAAGACAGTAACCAATCAGAGGGATTGTCCTTGGGGAAGAATATTTCTTCATTGTTTTATGTATCTCCATAATGTTTCAGGCATCGATTGTCTGCTGCTCTTCATCTAGGAGTGAGGTCTTCTGAGATTTCCTCCACTCATGTTGGCATGTCCACTGGGCTTGTCTTTACACAGGTCTTTACTTAGGTGATCATGTTGTTGAGATTTCATGGGTCTAGCTTCTCTGTATAGAACACACTGTCTCAGAGCAAGTTTTCTGGTAATCTTTTTAGATCTTGGACCCATTGCTTTGGACTGAAGGTTGAGGTAGAATAACATAGAGGAGTAAGTGGTAGAGGCTTTTCACTTTACTGTAAGCCAAAGAGCAGGGAAGGTTACAGGATGGTGTCAGGGCCAAGATCATCCTTCACAGGCATGCCCTCCTCACAACTATCTTCCTTTCATTTAGGTCCTGGTGTCTACATTTTCACCATTGCCAGTAGCCTTTAAAAATTTGAATCTGCAGATAGATTATAACATACATTAGCTCAGAGCCTTTGTGGTCTTTTTGACTATGGACGTAATCATCATGGGCACTGCTGGTGGAAGTGCCTGGACTAATCCATAGGCATTAGTCCAGGCATCGCTCATGCCTTGAGCATAGGAACATGAAGCGCCTGCTTAATGACTTCCCTTTCTTTGGCGAGACATAGATGAGGATGTCAACTGAAATGAGGAGAAGTGGGACTTGGCAGGCCTGGGAGACAACAAGAGAGTTGGTCTTAGGAAACAGGGAGAAAGATAGCTCTGCCCAGACTGTTAGGAGGAAAGGCTGCTCAGAGGAATACCAGTGAGGCAAAGCAGTCAGAGGGGGAGCTACAGGAAGGTCAGTTACAGGAGGACCCCCAAAACGCATGTGAGGCTAACCCATGTGAAGAAGAGAGGGATCGCCGTAGGAGAAGAACATTATCTGCCAGTGGCACAGCAGCAGCCCAGGGGAGATGCAGAAAGGAACACAGAGGAAGGTCAGCTCTGTCTGCTGAATGGAGGACAGACAGGGCTAGAGCACTCTATAGAGAGAGGCAACCACTCTGCAGAGATCAGGGGAGGCAGAAGATGAAAAGAAGTTGCCGATATTCAGTGAAATGATTGGCATCTAGATGCCACCACAGGAAAGTTCCTTTTAGGGTTGTGAGCCCCAAATGGGATAAGAACTCCAAAAGAAGACCGACAGAATCAACTAACCTGGACCCTTGGGGCTCTTAAAGACTGGACCACCAACCAATGAGTATACACAGGCTTCTGGACCTAGGCCTCCCTGAACATATGTAGCAGATGTGCAGCTTGGTCTTCATGTGGGTCCTGAACAATTGGAGCAGGGACTGTCCCCAAAGCTGTCGCCTGTCTGTGGGATATGTTCTTCTGGCTGGGCTGCCTTGTCTGGCCTCAGTGGGAGAGGATGCACCTAGCCCTGCAAAGACTTGAGATGCCAGGGTGAGGGGATTTTCAGGGGGAACCCACTGTTCATAACTCCAGCTCCATGCCATCTACCAGTCTCTTATAGCCTGCACAGGCACCTGCATGCATGTATGCATGTATGTGCACACGCACATACACAGGAATAAAAATAAATCTTTAAAATGGAAACAAGACTATTTCTCATTAATGGTTAAATGCACTCCTTGTCATTGTGCAATGTTGTAACCACTTAGAAACTATTTGATTTAATAATTAATAATATGTAGAATAATAAAACAGCATATGATAGAGCTGTTAGTGACAATAGTTAGTACAGTTCTCACACAGAAGGATAAAATTATTTCCGTTCTCAAGTAAGAGGCATTTTTCACATCACAACTCATTTCTAAACCCTCAACATAGCTTGGTAGATGTGAACTTTGGTCTTGATGTGTTAGAGTTTATGTTGTTGTCCACAGACTGATGTGAGGCAAGCTGGAGGAGAGCTGCTGGTTGTCACGTGTGGGGTGGGGTGGATGCTTGGTTACTGGCTCTTTACCAGAGCCACTCCCCATGCTGAGAAGTCAGAAATGCTCAACTCCTTCCCCCTGGTCTTGGACACAACACTGACAAGCATCAGTTTAAAATTAAGAATTTAAAGGAAGATGGACACTGGCAATCTGGAAGGACATTAAACACACAGACTAATTCCTCAGCAGAAACATTACCAATGAAGAAGGCAAAACTGGGAGCTGTAGGGAAATAACCTCTTCCAGAATCTGGGCCTTTTCCTTAGGCTGCAGTAAAGGAGCAAAATGAGGGGACTACCTGCTTTACACCCAGCCTCCTTTCTTCTGAGCACTCTCAAGTATGCAGTGTCCCAGACACAGCTGCTCTGCTTCTTTGTGGCTGAGTTTTACTCTCTCTCCCTCTGTGTTTATGTACAATCAAAAACTTTTGTCCTTGCCAGATCTTTGAGCCACGATTATCCAACGAGATGGAGAAACTTAGCTCCTCAGGTTTCCCCTCGACACAACTTTGTATTTAAAGGGAAGAGATTGTTTAATGTGCCCCAAGGAAAGGAAAACACAGACAGCCCCAAAGATAGGACCAAGTACCACAGACTTCTGGAGTGAGAACAGGGAGGAGTCCCTGCCACTGCTGAGGTGGTATCAGTGGACGAGAGGGAGGCATGAATGGCGTTGTTCTTCACCACTGTTGACTAGCCAGTGACGTGACTGACTTGGGCACCTCAATGTGAATTCGTTTTTATTGTCACAGGGTAACGATGGGTGAAGGGGCTGAAGTTCACACTGGAATCTTGTAGATAAAACTAAGACATCAAACATTGAACTAGACGGTTAGATAGAACTTTCTGGAGTTTAGATGATGAGATACCACAAACACCTCTGAAAGCCAGGGCAACCAGTGAAGGGTCCAAGGTGTGAAGACACATTGAGAAAGGTTTTGTCACAGAATGACAACAAATTTATGATCCACAGGAGCCTTGGCATGCCAGAGGCCCATTTTTCTCCGAGTCTGAGATCCTTTTTGTAGTTACATTTCAAGTCCGTTTCCAGTTCACTCAGAGTCCTACGGAATACACCTCTGATTTAATCGGCCTGGACTGTTCAACTTAAGAGAAGCAAGTTTCTTCAGAGCATATCACCCATTAGGTTTTCCCAGATTGTGCCTCCCCTCCAAACACCAACTCATGATTATCCCCTATTTTCATTTTCAGATAACCACAGTTAGTCCGAGGTTCTAAGGACATTCAGAACAAATGTGGAGTCCACTCAGCTACTGTCTAGTGTTTGGCTGTGGAAAGTTGTGTTCCTATATTAATCTTGTGTGCTAATTACTAGATTACATTTTCAGCCTGAAACTGAGGATAATATCTATTATTGCCTTGAGTTAATTCAATATAATTTCCACACAAGTGGAAAAAATAGCTCAATATCTTACCACAGTACTCTGAAGGGACTTGTGCTCTTACACTCAGTCTTATCTTATTAAATTTGTTTCTTCTGCTCCAAAGTACAATATGTTAAAAATGCCCAGAAAATGTTTGGCACATGGAGTGTCCTTCAGGACTAATAAATGCTCTAAAATGTCCATGGAATTTGTAAGCATAAATAACTCAATTGTATAATTAGCTTAGCTGACATCCTCCAACTACTCAAAGAACAAATTAATAAAGTATGACTATTTCATCAGACTAAAGTTTTGTTTATCTGAATAAAAGTTATGTGTTGCACAACTGGATTCTTTTGACAAGCTTCTGAAAATGGTTCACGAGTCATGTCAATTCATTTAGGTCTTCTGTCATATTCTTCTCACACTCTCACGTTTTTCAGTATGCTTGCCTGTGATAGACGAACACTGAGCTGCTCTGTAAACCAGTAGAACTTGGGAGAAGCTACCCAAGAAAGAGTAGGAGGAGGAGAGGGCTCAATACATGAGGTTGGTGTGGGGCTGGAGGAATGCATTGTTTGGAAGACAGATGAGGGTAGTGTGCTGGGGCTAATGACCAAGAGACCATTGACTGAGGACAAGGAAACAGATCAAAGGCCAGGAAACAGAAGTAGGAGAATAACAAGTTTAGTGGAAGGGGTCATAGTTCCACACATTTTTCAGAATCTATAAAGTATTTATTAGAAGAAACTTGAGTTTTCAAATGTAGAGATGGTGAAAGAAAACCTCCAAGGTTATTGCTGTAGCATTGAGATGGGACTTGAAACATTCCGCCTTGTTGCTGTTTGGCTTTTACTGATATGTGTGTGCATGAACTTCCCGGTGTGAACATACACAGTTCACATACATGATGGGAAGCCCAGGGCATACATCTAACTTCCTCTTTGATTGTTCTCCAGAGCTTGGTCCTTAGGAGGCGCTCTTCTATGGCAGCATATCTTCCTGTTGAGTTTCAGATAGACTATTGAGGCAAATACCAATAATGGAGCCCTAGAGTTTGGGTTAGGTGACATGATTCTAGGGCAGGAGACAGGAGTCACTGCCTTCAAGATCTGATTAAACTGAGTCTGAGGCTCCAGACATGATGGAACCCCCTGGAAGAATTCCACAGGACAGGGAGAGAATAAGATGGTAGACACAGATGCCAGCAGGCAAGCTGCTATTGTTTCAATACCAGCAGCATCTTCCTGGACCTGGACCTAGAAAACACTCCCATTGGCTGCAGAGAGTTCATGCTCTTAAGATAGAAGCAAGATCCTACACATCTCTTGCTAGTGAGAATCCGTGAACATAGGAAGCCAATGCCATGCAGACGCCCCAGACTGAGACAGAAGGGACCATCGATATCTTTGAATACATCAGTGGATCCAACTGGTCACAGATCAAAAATATGCAGAGAATTGCACCTGCACTGAATAGACTTTACTTTTTGTTATTACTTCCTAAGTCATTCTGATCAAGAACTGACACAGTGCTTACACTGTATTTGGTATTAGGAGTACTCTAGAAATGATTCAAAGAAAACATGAGATGCACATAGGTTATATGAGAATTCTATACTATTTTATATAAGGAATGTGAGCATTCACGGACAGATTTGAGTATTTGTGGGGCTTATGTAATCAACCCCCTATATATTATTTATAGTAGAAAAGTCTGCTTCTCTGGGTACAGGAAAGAGTTCTCAAAGGTGACTGTTTTGTGAATGCTGGGACTGGGAAGGGTGGGAGAGTTGGGGGAAGGGAGCTTCAGAGCAGGATAAAAAAATGGCCTGGAGAAAGGGCTTCCAGATCAGGTCAGGGAAGGGCTCAGATGACATGGCAGCGGAAAAGGGTCAAGAAACAAGGCTGCCTGACATGGAACCCTTAGGACTGAGCACAGCTATGTTCTCTAGTGATCTGAGAATGAAGTTGTTCAGTTTTCCTGTCCTACTTTGCTCTCTTAAGTTACTTCAGAGAAATAGTAGTGTGATGGCATCCAATTGTTGTGTGCTAATTGTGTTCAAATAAATGAAGAAGGGTTCTGGGTCTATGGTTTGGGAGAAAACAGATCTGGAAGAGAGACCATGGCATGGGAAAACCTGAAACAGTAGAATACAAGAATAGAGAGGCAAAGGAGATGCTTAGAACAGATCCAGAGGACTGAAGGCAGTTAAACCTCAGACTTTCCTCTTTTCTATGCTAAAGCACATGTAGAAATGCACTGACCAAGCAGGGTGACATACCTATAACCCCAGTACTTGGAAGGCTGAGGCAGGAGAATGGAAAGTTTGAAGTGAACCTGAGGCTTTTGTAAGACTCTGTTTCAAAACAAACAAAGAAAACAAACTCCACACAGGCAAATAATTCAGTAAAGGCACCAGACGGCAGCTCTAAAGATAAGTTTGGAAACATGTAGAAGCTACCCCTAGCCCGTCATTCTCCTCTTACATCCATTTACTGAATGTGCCCTTGCAGTCCCCTCCTGGCTGAAACAACCCAGGAGTCTGTGCTGATTTTGCAAGAGTAAATAGCTGTGGTGCAAATAAGGCTCTTGCTCAGTTTTTTAGATCGGGAGATTTTGCCATATAACTGTTCCATTGCCAAGAATCCATACCCCAGAGCCCTTCCTGTTGTCACTGAAGATTTTCAAGAAGATAATTTATAGCCTAGCATTGGCTGCCAGATTGACAGGCTTACAAACAAGAGGTGAAATCCAATCTCAACTGAGCTGTGCCCAATGTCTATTTTTAGGGCAAAGATTATTCGTGCATATGGGCATCTTGGATCATTGCTAGGGGCAAGATGGGCTGTGGGTAGAGATTTCAAACAACCTTGACTTTAAGTTTCCTGTTCTCAGTGAGGGTTGGGGGTGGGGGTGAGGGTGGGGGTAGGAATGTCCTGGGTTTGGGAAGCGTGTAATACAGGGTGCCCCCAAAACCACCGGATATTTTTCAGAGTAATAAAAATAGTCTTTCCTTCTAAAAATAGCCCTCTTAGAAACAAAATGCCTGAACTTCATTATAGTCATAAGACATAGACCAAGGTGCCAAGCAGAGAGTTGGTTCTCAGCAAATATTATCCCCGTACAACCTTGTACCAGCTCCAGAAAGCAGAGTTTCCTGCTCTCACTTGGCAAATGAGCACACTGAGGGGCTGAGAATGAGTTTGCGGCTATCGTCCACTTCACTTCAGTTGCTTCAAGCCTCAGGTCTCCTGAGCTTGCAGTTGCAAGGCTCAGCTGCTCTTGTGAATAATGAAGGTTCCCAGCTCACCCAAGCCACAGAGTCACAGTGTTGGACAGGGGAGGAAATTATGTTCAAATCCCTAAGAATCAGGCCCATAGTTGTCTGTGGAGACTGTCATGGACACAGAGGGGTACGCCAAGGAGGATGGTATATGCTTTCAGGGGGGCAGAAGGAGCAGTACCACCATACTGTTTCAGTCTCGACCCTTAGGTGTCCCCTTACTCTCCCCTACTTCTCAAAATGTCTCAGTCAACTTCCCGTGGCCCCAGAGCTTTGCTCTCTGCTAGAAAGGTCTCTCTCTCTCTCTCTCTCTCTCTCTCTCTCTCTCTCTCTCTCTCTCTCTCTCTNTCTCTCTCTCTCTCTCTCTCTCTCCTCTTCCCTCACAGATGACAGCTCATATGAAGTTGTCTACTCAGGCTGAGCAGCCTCTGGCCTTCTCTTAGAGTTCACTGTGGCTGTAACACATTAGCTATGTGTTTACAGTTCCCATTGGCCTCACCTGTTACACAGTGAGTACCCTAAAGGCAGTGACTGTGTCTCCTTCAGTCAAATTGAGCTCCCTGAGCTTCATCCAAGCACACCAGGATAGCTCATTATACACATGAGTGAAGGGGGGGGGGACAAGAAAACCAAAACCAAAACAAAAACAAAAAAGACAAGAAAATGTCTTATGACTTTCACAGCTGTTAGTGTCTGTTGCCTTTCCATGATTCCATTATCCAATTGTGTTCTCCCAGTCCACAGTTTAATCTTATCGCTTAAAAACATTTGCATGTCTTTTGTGTCTCATTGGATTCACAGGGCCCTAGCCCTGTATCCCGTGCTTTAGTGTAGCACGACACCGCACAAGCAGTTTTCTGGTCTGTGCTTGGCTGTGTGTGTACTAGTGGTGCAGTTCAAAGTGTGCTCTGAGCTCTCTGTGTATCTTGGATATTGGCAGCTGAAGTTAGAGGATGTCACAGCTCTAATTTCCAGTCCTCCTGGCAAGACTATAGGTGACGGTGTGTTCTTTCACTGGGAGGCATATATTGCCTACTTTCTCCTTCCTTCTCTCTTCTTCTTCCCCTGCCCCCACCCTGCTTCCTATTTTCCTCTCTCTCCTCTCCCTCCCTTCTCTCCCCATCCCCAAATATCATGGACACATTTCTGCAATAGTGACTTTTTTCATTTTTGTGACCAAAATTGTAGCTGCTTGTATTATGAACGCTAATTATGATCCCCCCCCAAAAAAAACTGCTTGCATGAGAGTGTCTGCACATAGTTTCTTGGAACCCAACCCCAGTTGGTTCTGATTGATAAATAAAGATGCTAACTGCCAATAGCTGGGAAAGACAGACAGAAGTGAGATTTTAGGATTTCCCAAGCTTTGGACCCATAGGAGGAGGAAGGAGATCCCCACAATGCCAGGAGAGTGTGGAGGAGATGAGAAATACCATGCCTGTGAAGAACACAACACAGGACAGAGCCATAGCCCAGAAGCCTGCCCAAGTGGGTCTGGAGCAGCCAAGATAGAACTTAGAATTAATAAGGAGTAACTTGGGATTATCAGTCAGAGATATGTCCTAGCCGCATGGAAGTTAGCAGTGGCTCTTTATATAGATAGATATATAGATATAGATAGAAGCTTTAATTTGGAAACATAAACCATTGGGGTAGGTAGCAAAACCCACTGCCAGGATTAATTAATATTTATTTCAACACAAAATATCCAACATGAAGCCACTTCCGAAGGGAAAGGTTTCTTTTGACTCTGAAATCACGGCAAGGAATGCCTGGCACAAGGGGCATGAAGTGGTTGGTCATTGCATCCAAAGTCAGGAAACAGAGAGACACGTAGAGCTTGCTTTATTCTTTGTATTTGGTATGAAACTCCAGCCTGTGGGATGGTGCTACCCACACTTGGGGTGTGTCTTCCCACCTCAATATTAACTGTTACAAGTCTATCACTTCTCTACTAAACGTCCAACATTTCATTTCTATGGCACATCTTTTTGCCCCTTGTCCCCGTAGGCTTATGGCCATCCCATGATGCAAAATGCATCCACTCCAACTTCAGATTTTCCCACAGTCTTCAACAGTTCCAACACTGTTTAAAAGTTTAAGTTCAGAGTATCTTTCAAGAGGCAGGCAATCACTTCACTGGAAGCCCTACAAACAGCATCCAAATAAAAAGTTATTTGTGTCCGGTATACAATGGAAGAGTAAATGTCCCCATTTCAACAGGGAGGAAATGGGGCACAGTAAAGAAAGATCAGACCAAAAGAGAGACCAACAACCCAGTGGAACAAACACCAAGGCCTGTATCTCTATGTCTGACCACTTATCTAGTAACAGAACCTTCTGAACTCCAGAGAGCTTGAGTATCCTCAGCCCGCACTTCCTGCTGCTTATAGCCTCTGTCTTTGTTCCTAGTTTTCCTCTTCATCTGTACCAGGGTTCTGCCATCTTCAACATCCTGGGTCTCTCCATTGAAACTCAGGTTTTACTTTTCCGGATACCTTCAGTAGCTTTTTAGGGGCCTGTGTGGATGGACTTCGATGTTGCCACACATTTTGTGGCACCAGTAGCTCTCTGGAATCATGGGATAAGGCTCCATGACACCCTCATTCTTGCCCTGAAGAATTGAGTCCATCCACAGGGGAAGTAGGATACAGCTCCAAACATGAGGACTCTTTCCAGTTCTTTCTCTTGCCCTCTTCCTGTCTGATAACTTCTCTTTGCTTTAAGTCTGAGCATTATTTTCAGAGGTCATGTGAGTGTGATGAGAAGATCCCTTCAGATGTATTTTCTAGGTTGGGTGCCTTTCTGATATATTCTTCCAGGACCCAAATGGATGATAAGGTACTAGTCCTTGCTTGTTAGAATCGAATTCACTTCAATAAAACCGTGTACGTTTGCTGGGTACTGGCAGGCAGGTCCATATTCAGAATAAAGAAAAATACAAAAATCAATTCTCTATTGCAGAGCCAATTGATGCTGGCCTCTCTTCTAGCGAAGATAGTAAGCACCTGTCATTTAAAAAATCATGACTAATCTCTTTAGGTTCAAGTAGCCTCTATTTTCAGGAGCAAATTATTGACCCACCCATGAGCTACATGTAACAAAACAGCATGTGCAGAAAAAGCCTGAGCTCTCCAAACATGAAAAGGCTGATGCTGCGTAAATGATCCATAAAGACGCATGATGCTCATGGCTGGGGCCGTAGATTTCCTAACCTTCCACAGCTGCATGGCCTATTCCTATTCTCAGGAGAACCTTTCTCCTTTTTTAATAAACCACTTCTATCACTGTCCGTGTGTATCTGATCCAATTCTGGTGGGGTCCTCTCTACACTCTATATCTCTGACTGTGGGACAGGATGGTCCCTTCTACAGGACTGGATGCTTTCTTTCTCATATGGGGCCACAGAAAATGCCAGAGTTACATGAGTTATTTTTTCTGCTTGTGACTGCATCTGCATTGCTTTGAAAAGAAATGTGGAACTTGCTCATGTCTCCACAGCTGTGCTGTCTAAACAGCATTTTCTTTCCAGCATCACCTAGGATGTCAATGTTTCATAGGAAACTGAACAGGCAGCAATTGCAAGAAAGAGCATCACAAAGTGGGTTGCCATGGGTATCTCTTTCCTGCTGAGTCCATGGCAACTTAAAAACATGACACAAGGCAACTGACTACACCAACCAGGAAGGAGAGTTGGAACAAAAGAAGAAATGGGGTTTCCAGTCCCATTTGGGTTTGTTCTAACTTTCACCTTTCTGACGTAAATCCCCATCAAAATTCCAACTCAAGTCTTCACAGAGTTAGAAAAGGCAATTTGCAAATTCATCTGGAATAACAAAAAACCTAGGATAGCATAAACTATTCTCAACAATAAAAAAAAAAACCCTCTGGTGAAATCACCATGCCTGACCTCAAGCTGTACTACAGAGCAATTGTGATAAAAACTGCACGGTACTGGAACACTGACAGACAGGTAGATCAATAAATAGAATTGAAGACCCAGAAATGAACCCATACACCTATGGTCACTTGATCTTTGACAAAGGAGCTGAAACAATCCAGTGGAAAGAAGACTGCATCTTCAACAAATGGTGCTGGGTCAATTGGCAGTTAGCATGTAGAAGAAAGCAAATTGATCCATTCTTATCTCCTTGTACAAAGCACAGGTCTAAGTGTATCAAGGAATTCTACATAAAACCAGAGACACTGAAACTTATAGAAGAGAAAGTGGGGAAGAGCCTCAAATATATGGGCACAGGGGGAAAATTCCTGAACAGAATACCAATGGCTTGTGCTATAAGATCAAGAATTGACAAATGGTACCTCAAAATTGCAAAGCTTCTGTAAGGCAAAGGAAACTGTCAATAAGACAAAATGGCAACCAACAGATTAGGGAAAGATCTTTACCAACCCTAAATTCAATAGGGGGCTAATATCCAATATATATAAAGAACTCAAGAAGTTTGATTCCAGAAAACTAAATAACCCTATTAAAAAATTGGGTACAAACTGGTAATAAGGACACATGCTCCACTATGTTCATAGCAGCCTTATTTATAATAGCCAGAAGCTGGAAAGAACCCAGATGTCCCTCAATAGAGGAATGGATANAGAAACTGTGGTACATTTACACAATGGAGTACTACTCAGCTATTAAAAACAATGAATTTATGAAATTCTTNGGCAAATGGATGTATCTGGAGGATATCATCCTTAGTGAGGTAACCCAATCACAAAAGAAGTCACTAGATATGCACTCACTGATAAGCGGATATTAGCCCAGAAACTTAGAATACCCAAGATACATTTTGCAAATCACAGGAAAACCAAGAAGGATGACCATTGTGTGGATACTTCATTCCTTCTTAGAATAAGGAACAAAATACCCATGAAAGGATATAGGTACAGAGACAAAATTTAGAGCTAAGATGAAAGGATGGACTATCCAGAGACTACCCCATNCGGGNNTCCATCCCATCATCAGCCACCAAACCCAGATACTAATGCACATGCCAGCAAGATTCTGCTGAGGGACCCTGATATAGCAGCCTCTTGTGAGGCTATGCCAGTGCCTGGCAAACACAGAAGTGGATGCTCACAGCCAGCTATTGGTTGGAACACAGGGCTCCCAATGGAGGAGCTAGAGAAAGTACCCAAGGAGTTGTAGGGGGCTGCAACCCTGTAGGTGCAACAATAATATGAACTAACTAGTACCCCCTGAGCTCGAGTCTCTAGCTGCATATGTAGCAGAATATGGCCTAATCAGCCATCATTGGGAAGAGAGACCCCTTGGTCTTGTATACTTTATATGACCCAGCACAGGGGAAGGCCAGGACCAAGTAGTGGGAGTGGGTGGGTAGGGGAGCAGGGGCAGGGGTGGGGTATAGGGAACTTTCGGGATAGCATTTGAAATGTAAATAAAGAAAATAATAATAAATAAAAAACAATGATGATCACAATTATTTAAAAAAATGGGGTACAGAGCTAAACAAAGAATTCTCAACTGAGGAATACAGAATGGTTGAGAAGCACCTAAAAAAATGTTCAACATCCTAATCATCAGGTAAATGCAAATCAAAACAACCCTGAAATTCCACCTTATACCAGTCAGAATGGCTAAGATCAAAAACTCAGGTGACAGCAAATTCTGGCAAGGATATGGAGAAAGAGGAACAATTTTTCATTGCTGGTGGGACTGTAAGCTGGTATAACCACTCTGGAAATTAGTTTGGCAGTTCCTCAGAAAACTGGACATAGTTCTACCAGAAGATCCAGCAATACCACTCCTGGGCATATATCCAGAAGATGCTCCAACTTGTAATAAGGACACATGCTCCACTATGTTCATAGCAGCCTTAATTATAATGGTAAGAAGCTGGAAAGAATCCAGATGTCCCTCAACAGAGGAATGGATACAGAAAGAGCATATAAACTTTACAAATTTACAAATGGGTAAAGCCATTTCCCTTGTACCTAGGTCTCCATAATGAAGCCTTCGGAACCTCTTTGAGCCCAAACTCATTTTTCTCTGCCCTCAGAATTCAGCTGTAAAATAGAAAAGCACAGGGGTTGGCAAGCTCTGGCACGAGGAACAGATCTTGCTTGCAGCTGATCTTTTGCTAGGACATCACACACTCGTCACTGGTATGCTTGCCTTGGCTGGTCTGGTGCTATGGCAGTGAGGTGTCATCAATGGAGACTCCGGGTTTCAGATGTGAGGTTGATCTGGTGGTGACATCTGCCACCTCATTGTTTGCCAAGGTTGATTTGGCTGATCTGGCTGTCAAGGAGAATGTGTCTTCCTTCCTTCCTTCCTTCCTTCCTTCCTTCCTTCCTTCCTTCCTTCCTTCCTTCCTTCCTTCTACCACTGTGTGTGAGCTCCTCCTGAAGCTGTACATTGGGTAGCATGCAAAAGGATACCTTTAGATATTGGAGAGTTGTTCTTTGGAGTAATTGTGTAACCCTGATAGATGCTCCAAGCTTTTACAAAACTTAGAATGATTACACCAAGTGTGCACATACCTACTAAAGAGTTGGAGAATGAAGGAATTATGGGTTGTGCTTCACAAGAGTTGGAGAATGAAAGAATTATGGGTTGTGCTTTAGTAGCTAATTGACAGATCAAAAATGCCAGCATGAGGGGATTACCTTGAACTCAGGAACATGCAGAACCCTGTGTCTCAACATTGGGTATGTCCATCTCATACCCTCTTTGTCCCCTTAGGATTCTGCCTCACCACCTACATTCTCTCCTTTCTTGCCCACTTCTGTTGCATCTGGCCTCCTGATCTCTATTCCTGTTATTTCCCCTTCTCCTCCTCCTCCTGTCATGGTCACTGACTTACTAAATGTGTGGCAGGTATTAAAGAGCAACTAGGCCTAGCTTCTGCTCCTTGAACATCCTCTGACAAGGTAATGTGTCCCCAGGATTGAAGACAACATCTGAGCCGCCGCCTTCTCTGCACACTGGAGTGATGATTCCAGACAGAACAAGCCTATGGGAAGGGTTTAATAAAAAACTCTTTACTGACACTCGTAAATGCTTATCAGCCAAAATGTGCAATTATGCCTCCATGAAATTTCTGTATTTGTTACTTTTTTTTTAATAGTAGTAGCATTGGGAATTCAGCCCAGTGCTGTGCACATGCTTAGGCAAGTACAGTACCATTGAATCTTTATTTTCATATTTAAATTTTGAGATAAGGTCTTACTAGGTTGTCTATCTGGCCAAAAACTCATTCTGCATCCCAGGTCGACCTTGAACTTTCAGTTCTTTTACCCCCAACCTGTGAGTATCTGGGATTATATGCCTGGTTTCTAAGTACCAGTTGAGAGTCAGTGAGATGGCTGAGTGTGGAAAGCAGCTTACTGCTGAGCCTCGTAGCCTGAGTGTGATTCCTGGGATGGAGAGAACTGGCTCCACCTAACCGTTCTCTGACCTCCACACACACACAGCATAAATAAATATATGCAAGTCATCTTTTATTTGAGTGTCATTTATTTTATTTTTACTACAGGTGAATATTCTTTGTTGTATAAAAATAATAAATATTATTTCTTCCCTGTTGATAAAATAGCTTACAAAGAAACATAAAAAAGAGGACACCATTTCACATTGTTCGTAATCAAAGTAATTTGAGTGAAAACACCTCCCATAATCTCATAGCGAATGGCACTCTTCGGAGGTGTGGCCTTGTTGCAGTAGGTGTGTCAGTAGGAGTAGGCTTGGAGGTTTCAGATGCCTTCATTTGAAAGAGAGGCTAATGTTGCTGTGCTGTTCTGCTTCCCTATGATCCAGATATAGAACTTTGGGTTCCTTCTTCAGCACCATGTCTGCCTGTTCACTGTCATGCTCCCTGCTGGACTAAATCTCTGAAGCTATAAGCTAGACCAATGCAATGCTTTCTTTATTAAGTACTACCGGAGGATCCAGCTATACCTCTTCTGGGCATATACCCAGAAGATCTTCCAACTGGTAATAAGGACACATGCTCTACTATGTTCATAGCAGCCTTATTTATAATAGCCAGAAGCTGGAAAGAACCCAGATGTCCCTCAATAGAGGAATGGATA
>NC_034599.1:20647788-20659526 GCF_900095145.1 Mus pahari
AAAAAAAAAAAAAAGAGTTGCCACCATCATGGTGTCCCTTCACAGCAATCAGAACCCTAAGACACATAATAAAACCCAGTATTGGGTACAATCAGTAATAGATTAATTTCTGTTTGTTTGTTTTGCCCCTTGGTGCTTGGGTTGAACGCAGGCCGTTACATATGCTAGGCAAGCACCCCTCCCCCAGAGTCACAGCCCCAGACTAGAGTTTTTAAAGCATAAAAGAAAGATACACATAAGAATATTACCAGTGATTATGTCAGAGGTTTTGAATATTTTTCTTTCTCTGTTACTAATTTTATACACATGCAAATAGAATGTAACACTTCTCCCTCTCTGGAAAAAAATTAAATGATGTTTTTGTATTTTTTTTTTCATTTTTCGAGGACAGAGAAAATTAATTAGTATCATAATCCCAGAAAAGGCAAATTCAAACAGTCTGGAAGATAAGCTCCAGGGTTTCGCACAGTGGCAGCAGTGTTTATAATTAAAACACAGCAGAGTATAGGTTCATGGTTTTGTTAGGAGATGTGACTAGGACTGGCCTAGAGTATGTGGTCTAGAAAGAAAAAGTCTGGGTGTGATTTTGTTCATTGGGAAGGGGCTCCATTGAACAGGAAGTCAGCAGAGATTAACAATATGCCAAGGTCACCTACCTGGAAAGGTGGATTGTGAGTGTCTGTGACCTAGATTAAAAATGCAGTTGTGGACTTCTCTGGATTCCACTTTCAGTGCCCTGAATGGTGGGGCAGTGCACCATGAGATAAGGTCAAGCTAGGGATTGAAGTCCCAGAGACCAAGAAGGGACAGTAGGAGCTTCACCTGCTCCTGACTCCAGGCAGCTGTCACATAGCCACGGCCCCCCATAGAGAGGATTGTAACCTTCAGTCATGGAGCACCCACAAGTACCTCCTCATGTAGAAGATGCATCTCTGGCCAAGCCAATAGGAAGCACCTGCTGTTAGACCCAACCCACCCCAAAACGGTATATAAGATCCTATCCAGAAGGAATAAAGGTGTGCGAGGATTAGTCTTCTGAGAACATCTGTAACACTACTGGGGAAGCCCTGCTCAGCCCTGCTCAGCCCTGCTCAGCCAGTGCAGCCCCCAGGAGCAACAGCAGCTGCCAGAGCCCGGGAGGCAAAGCCAGCACAGGGGGCAGAGAAGGCAGAGGCACTTTCCCCTCCCTCCTCACACCCTTCCCTCTTCCCTTGAACCCCCACTATCCCCGGGGCAGGGCCAGACATCTCTCTGGATAGCCAATGCAGCTCCTGTTTGATTTTTTTTCTTTGATACCTCTAATCTAGTATCTATATTTAAGTCCCATATTGAAGTAAATTATAGTTCAGTAATTTCTCATTCTCTTAGGATAAAAACCAAGAATCTTATTTTGTGACCAAGAAGCAAGATTACAAACCTGCTCCCATTTCTGGCCGTCTCTTCTCTGCTTCCTCATCTCCAGTTACAGGTAGCTTCTTCTACTTCTGGACTTTACTGCTTTTTTCTCATATTCACAATCCTATTCTCACGTTCACAAGCCTTTTCCTCCCCTCAGCTCTTGTTAGCTCTGACTTATGCTTTTGATTTCAACTCCAAGGATGGTAACCTAAATAAACCATTCTTGACTCTCTGGATAGTATCTGGCCTTCCTGTTTGCAGTTAAATTGTGACTCTGCGTCTTTCACTTTTTATCATTCTCATATTTTTAAAGTCCCATATTGGTGTGGAGATTAGTTTAGGCAATTTTAAAACTTTGCTATTTTGGAAATACCCAGTGTGAGTTGTCAGTTTTAGACACCCTTAAAGGAGCCATCTTGCTAGGAGTATATATGAGTTCACTTCCTAAAATGGGGGTCCTAGATAAGATCTCATAGTTAAAGATCATACAGCATCCTCATTCGGCTCCAGAGAAAGAAAGAGGGGGAAAGGGAGGGAAAGGGAGAAGGAGAGGAAGAGAGAGAGATTAGGTAAAAGCGAGGAAATGACAAGCAGGAGCCATCGTTGTGTCCTGATTGGTTGAGTCCTTGCCAAGCATCCATGGCCTGGAGCCCCTCCTCAGCATGGTGTAAACCAGGTGTGGTTTGTATTCTCAGTCCCTGGGAGGTGGGACCAGAGGGAGTTTAAATCACCAAAGCCAACTTCATCTACTTGAGGTCCCATCTCAAACAAGCAGACAAACTAAACTGAGAGCCAATCAGAGCCATAGTTAACTGTAATATATCACTATCTGCATTAATTGTAACAAATGTAGAGGAGTTGAAGGTATTAGACTTCAGTAACGGGGGAAACTGTGTAGGAAACCATGTACGGCTTTTGCAATTTTTTTCTATAAAATTTTCCATAAATATGAAATTGTTCTGAAACTGACAGTTTAATTTTTTAAAAGAAGGGAACTAGGAATCTATATAGTATTTAGGCTCCGATTGATTGTAGATGCCGAATAGCCCACATCTGACAGGTTCAGTGCTGTTCTCACAGAGATCTATAGAGGAAAGGGCTGAGGAAGGCAGCCCAGGGTGGCAGGGAAATCTGCTGGTGAAATGATTTATGAACTAGTCCCAAATGTAGGGGTGAAGAGAGCACAAGTTACCAACTGGGCTAATTTGGTGGTGTCTATCTTTAACCCCAGCACTTGGGAGGCAGAGGCAGGTAAATCTCTAGGAGACTGAGGACAGCCTGGCCCACATAGTGAGTTCCAGGCCAACAAGGACTACCTTGTCTCCTCCCCACCCCACCCTACCTCACCCCCAGAAAAGAAGAAGTGATAGCTTAAGGCAAATAGCAGAGTGCATGTGTCTTAGTCAGGGTTTCTATCCCTGCACAAACATCATGACCAAGAAGCAAGTTGGGGAGGAAAGGGTTTATTCGGCTTACATTTCCATACTGCTATTGATCACCAAAGGATGCAGGACTGGAACTCAAGTAGGTCAGAAAGCAGGAGCTGATGCAGAGGCCATGGAGGGATGTTCTTTACTGGCTTGCTTCCCCTGGCTTGCTCAGCCTGCTTTCTTATAGAATCCAAGACTACCAGCCCAGAGATGGCACCACCCACAAGGGGACCAACCCACTTGATCACTAATTGAGAAAATGCCCCACAGCTGGATCTCATGTAGGCATTTCCCCAACTAAATCTCCTTTCTCTGTGATAACTCCAGCTGTGTCAAGTTGACACAAAGCTAGCCAGTACAGCATGTATTCATTTACCAATTGTCCTTTTGAAACCCTTGAAAATGACATCAATATTTTCTGGCTTTTAAAAGGTATAACAAGGCCCCAGACATTAGCACAACTGACTCCATGATGGAAGTGCCATTCAGGTTGTAAAACTCAGAATGTAAAACATCATCAACAGCCAAAACTAAAACAAAGACCTAATCCATCGAAGTCCATAGCTGTGAGAAAGTTCCTAAATGTACTCACATTGCTTTTTGGCATTTGTAGTTCCATTTCTGACTAACTGTTCTTGTTAATGGAAGCATGTCAACAAATGACATGGTTTTTGTGCTCAAAAACTCATTCTGAGGAAGGCTTGGAGCTACGCTGATATCCTGAATACCCAGTGTAGTCGGAACCTGGCTAATAAAGACTTTCTATTGGCTTAAAGTTATATATGAGCAGTGTTATCTGGTGAATGATCTACAACAGAAAGGCTAAAAAAACGCAGTGAATGGGAGATAGAGGAGTTACAAACAATGTTGGAGGTGGGTCAGGGTTTGAAAGCTCAGTCGTAGTCCATGGGCTGGGGATTCATTTTCTCAGTAAAAGAAAAATTCCGCACTTGGGAGGCAGAGGCAGGCAGATTTCTGAGTTCAAGGCCAGCCTGGTCTGCAAAGTGAGTTCCAGGGCAGCCAGGGCTATACAGAGAAACCCTGTCTCGAAAAGCAAAAACAAAAAAAAAAAGAAAGAAAGAAAAGAAAATTTCCAGTGTTACTGTGCTTGAGGGGGCAGTTAGGGGAAGAAGAGGAAAACGAGATAGACTTCACATATGGTGATGGTCTGGACAGGGAGTATCTCCTCAGTAGGGTCCCATGTTATAGCGTTGGTGGCCAGTGGATGGGCTTTGGGGACTTTTGTGGATCATGAGGACTTTGATTCAGTCAACATAGGCATCAATATAGGTATCCAGTGGTACACAGCATCATTTGGTGGTATGATTCCGAGTTAGTGGAATCTAAAAGGTAGAACTGGTTGGAGGAAGTAGATTAGCCAAAGTACTCCTTGCCTCCAAATACACTCCAGATTGCTGAGTGTATTTTGTCTCCTACTCTTTGCTCCCTGGCTGCCATGTGGTAAGCTGCCAGCCACCACCACAGATCCTTCCACCATGATGTTTTTTTTTTTTTTCTTTTTTGCCTTGCTACAGTTCTAAGAGCAATAGAGTCACACAATGAGGGACTGAAACCATAAGCCAAAGTAGCTCCTTTCTTCTAAATTGCCTATGTTAAGTAGTCTGTCACAGTGATAGATATGTGACTAACACATGTGGAAACAGGGCAACATGTGGAAATGCTGCCAACATGGACAGTGTGTAGAAGAAGTTCCCGGATTGACCAAACTAGGGTGAACTCCAAGACTCACTGCTAAGAGCACTGGCTGATCCTCCAGAGGCCCTTAGTTCAATCCCAATACTCACATGGCAGCTCACAAGTGTCCATAATTCCTATCCCAGCAGATCCAACACCTTCTTTTGGCATCCTAGGCACTGTGTGGCTAGGGTACACAGATACCAATGCAGCTAAAACCCACCCCAATACATACACACAATAATAAAATTAAACAAACAAATAAAAATAAGCCCCAAAGGTATTTATTAGCTTCAGGAATAAAAAGCACAAGAAATATAATATATAGAGATGGAGGCACCAGGGAGGAGATCTTGTGCTTCAGTCCCCACTGCTACCTTCTCCACACCCAGAGACAGCTTGACCTCCAGGAGTTCGGATACCTCCAGGCTCACAGTTGAGTCCCCCACTGCCCTAATACCTGGCCTTACTGGGACCCTCCAGGCCCAGAAGATGCCATGCCAGAGACACATCTTCCTTCCAGTCCATAATTGCTCTTGGGAGCAGATCGTATGCTCCAACACCCCCTACCCCACCCACATCCAGAGTCAGCTTGACTCCCAGGAGATCTTCAACAGCCAGGCTCACAGATCAGGTGCTTCAGACCCTCTCCCACACCCAGAGATAGCCTGAACCAAGGAGCCCCAATATAACCCGTCTCACAGGAGGGAAAGGCTCCAGTCAGAGACAGCAAGGCCAATTAACACCTGGGATAACCAGATGGGGAGAGGCAAGCACAAGAACATAAGCAACAGAAACAATGCCACTTGTCAACATCAGAACCCAGTTCTATCACAGCAAGCCCTGGAAACACTAACACACCTGTAAAGCAAGATTCCAACCTAAAATCTCATCTAAGGATAACATAAATAACTCCCTTAAAGAAATACAGGGGAACATGGGTAAACAGGTAGAAGTTGTTAAAGAGGAAACATATAAATCCCTTAAAGGAATATAGGAAAACACAACCAAACAGGTGCAGGAATTGAAAAAGACATCGAGAATCTAAAAGTGGAAATAGAAACAAAAAAGAAAAAGAGAGACAACCCTGGAGATGGAAAACCTAGAAAAGGGATCAGGAGTCACAGATGCAAGCATCACCAACAAAGTATAGAAAGATAGAGAGACTCTCAGGCATAGAAGATGTCATAGAAGACAACAGTCAAAGAAAATATACAGTGCAAAAAGCTACCAACCCAAAACATCCAGGAAATTCGGGACCTAGTACCAACCCCAGAACCTCTGCTTTTGGGGCCATAGGTGGCCTGAGCTTTGTTCTTTCAACACCCCATGTCAACAAGGCACAGGGGTGGTTTCATCAACACAGCTAGTGGCCTATGGAGCACGGATCTTCATTGCAGGATTAACAGGGGCTCCACATGGAGTAGATTGCTGAGGTTTTGTCCAACACAAGAACCCTTCACTGGTCCCTTCGCAGAGACCGCTTTCACCTGTAGGGCTTCTGAGGCCACAGGACACACTGTGAGTGGAAGCCCGCCACGCTTGTTTTCTTCTGGTCAGATGCCAGGTTGTTTCGCTACAGTGTACACTATAGATGCCAGTATTCTGAATGAACCTCTGCACGGCCCTATGGAATGTCAGGGTTTTCCAAGTAAATGCACGGGCAGAACAAACATTTACGGTGAAAAAAAAGGAAGAAACTGAAAGCCTTGTGAAAGTTTCCTTCTCATTCTGGGAATGTGATCACTTTCATGATGCCATAGGATAGAAGCCACATCACAAGGGAACATGCCTGGTTCTAGTAAACTCAGACTTCTTCTCTACCACTTGTTGTAGGTTCCAGGGACAAGTTCAGACAGACAGACACACAGACAGGCTAGCGTTCTAGCTCAGTTTTGTGTGAGAATCGGGTGTTTTGAATTTTAGTGTTTTTACAGTATTTACACTATTTCACGGAGATGGGGTGCTCACATGTTGTTTTAAAGCATAGGAGATGTCACTATAGAGATCCTCATAGGCTGTAAATTTACCAGTGTGAGAACAGTTGTCATTAGTCCTATTGCTGATACAAGAGCTTCATGCTTCATACATCCTAAGCATTAACAACAACAACAAAAAAAATGTGGAAAACATGGTGGGTTCTGGCTTTGCAGATCTCCTGAGATATGTTGCAATTGTGAGTTTTTGCTGTTTACATTTTAGTTATCTGTCTTAGTCAGGGTTTCTATTCCTGCACAAACATAATGACCAAGAAGCAAGTTGGGGAGGAAAGGGTTTATTCGGCTTACATTTCCATACTGCTGTAGATCACCCAAGGATGCAGGACTGGAACTCAAACAGGTCAGAAAGCAGGAGCTGATGCAGAGGCCATGGAGGGATGTTCTTTACTGGCTTGCTTCCCCTGGCTTGCTCAGCTTGCTTTCTTGTAGAACCCAAGACTACCAGCCCAGAGATGGTCCCACCCACAAGGGGCCTCTCCCCCTTGATCACTAATTGAGAAAATGCCTTACAGCTGGATCTCATGGAGGCATTTCCCCAACTGAAGCTCCTTTCTCTGTGACAACTCCAGCTGTGTCAAGTTGACACAAAGCTAGCCAGTACAGTTATCCTTGGTTTGATTTCCTAATTTAGTAGCATATGACATTCTCAGGCTTAGGCTTCCAGTGTTAGCTAGTCAAGGATGACCCTCCTTCCACATAGTCTACATAGCCCCAGCTTTGCATGCACACTGGTCAGAACAGCAACCAAGACACACTGGAGACAGTTTTCTTGATTTTTGAAATTTTTTGCATGTACTATGTTTGTGCTCAATTACTGTTGTTTATTGTCTTAATCAGTCTCAAAAAGTGGAAGCCAAGGATGATGTGTATCAGACTGCCTGCCTTTATTTGCGGGAAGCAGAGCATCCTCAAAAATGGCCTGGCAGCCTCTTTACACATGAGATCTCTCAAGATCATAGAGAAACAGATAGCTGGAACTCTAGGTCCTGTACCAGAGACCACCTACAGCTAAGTGAGTGAAAATAAGCAGCACCTCACAGTGTCACATGACCACCTACAGCTATGTGTGTCACATGGCCACCTACAGCTGTGTGTGTCACATGACCACCTACAGCTATGTGTGTCACATGGCCACCTACAGCTGTGTGTGTCATGTGACCACCTACAGCTGTGTGTGTCACGTGACCACCTACAGCTATGTGTGTCACATGGCCACCTACAGCTGTGTGTGTCATGTGACCACCTACAACTATTTGAGTGAAAATGAGAGTGTGACCCCCAGTGTCATGTGCACAGGGACAAAAGCCACCAGCTTTTCAAACACCTAAAGTGTGTCTTCTATATATTTGTTTTCTTCATTTTATTGAATTTTCTGTGTTCATTTCATCAGGACTCTAGGAAGTTCTCACTCAGAGTTGGCTAAAAAGACCAGCTTTCTTTACACACCTCAAGGGATTCAGCTGATGTTATCATTCGTGCTAACATAGAGGGAAAAATGCCAGGGTTCTCAAAGTCTATTTCTACCTCTTTATTAAGAAGTAAAATTCATACTATGAAAATCCATTGGAGAAACCATCCCACTCAATGACAGTATTTCTTATAGATTACATGCTTCAATAAACAAGTGGTCTCTACTGCTGCGTTGTGTGGAATACTGAAGAATTAACATCACTAAAAAGCATGTGTGTTTGTCAAAATCTAATGAGACTTAAAGGGGATTAATTCTTTAAATAAAATATCTATACTATCCTTTAAGAAACTTACATAGCATCTAATAGTCAATGTCATTAATCTGTGGCAATATGTGACCAGTCTAGCATAATACACAGTTGAAGTGATTTACATCACCATGCATTTGGTTTGGTAAAACTTTGCTCCATTTAGAGATTTAAAAAAAAACAACAAAAACAAAAACTATTCATGTTTCAGTTAAATATTTTCCATGACAAAATGATACCTTCTAATTATTCTTTGAACTTTCATACGTGTATACAACGGACCTTGAGTACAGCCACTCCCAGTTTCCTCCAGGAACACTCAACACGACCTTCTCCTACATTCTTTTCTTCTCCTTATTCTATTGTGACCCACTGAGTCTAGTTAGCACTGCTTGCTGGGATGTTAACCAGCCTTGTGCAGGTAGCCCACAGATGCAGATGTGGGAGTGTGATGCCCATGTCGTGTTGAGAAGGCAGCTTTCAGGGCACCCTCCCATACTCCAGCTCTGACATTCTCTCCGACCCCTCTTCTCTCATGTTCTCCTAATCTTGGGGTAATTGATGTTCTATTTGGGGCTGAGCATTGCACAAACAATGATTCTCAGCTCTCTGGCTAGCTGCCTACTGCAGAAAGAACCTTTTCTGGCCAAGTTTGAGAAAGGCTTTAATCTATAGGTACAAACATGGATATTTAGAAGACATTTGTTTGATAACATATTTATTTAGCAGAACAATAGTAGTAGGTTCCACTCTTTGGCCTATGACCTCTTAAACTATGGTCTTTGGCCAGGCATGAATTTCTTACTGGTACAGGCCTCACATTCAGTCAGAAAGTGCTTGGATTGGTTATTGCCATAACCTTAATGCCAAAACGCAACTTGTAATCATTATAATGAATCAGGTAGGCTTTAAGAAATATTACACATTTGTTTGATTGCTGATTAGTTTTGAGAGAGTCTCTGGAGAAGTTATTCTAACCTTCAGTTGAAGACCGATTCCTGTACATCTGCTACCCAAGATACAAAAATCACAACTTCTACCCCCTCACTTTTGCCATCTGCTAGATTTACCCTTCAGAACTGGTTTCTAGGCCTTTCTTCTAGGCTCAGATGAACCATTTTTTCTGAACACTAGCATCCTTCTCCTGCCTCACATCTTCCAAAACAGAATCCAAGGCTGCAGGTTAGCAAGATGGCTCAGTGGGTAAGGTGTATGCTATGCATGCCTGATGACCTGAGTTCAATACCTGGGACCCATTTAAAGGTGAAAGGAGAGAACAGATTCCCAGAGCTGTCCTCTGACCTCCACAGGTGTGCTGTGGCATGCATGTCTCCCTAATCACATGCCCATACACATGCACACACTCTAGTAATATATATATATATATATATATATTACTAGAGTGTGTATATATATAATATATATTTATATATAATATATTCATATATATTATATTTAATATATATTTAATATATATTAAAGAAGAAAGTTCAAGGCTCTACTTTGCAAATATTTACAATGGCCTCACAGAACAGTCACCCCAGAGAGTGTATTTCCAAGGACTAAAGTCAAAATATCTTTGGAAACCCAAGTCAAACATAAGAGCACAGCCTTCAAACAGAGGAGCAGGTGTGTATCAGAAAGGCAGAACATCAGGACCATGTACATCTCCAAACAGCAGCAGCACTGAGTGAGTCTTAGACTGAAACCGAGGAGGCCCAGCTTCCAAGGATAATTCCTCAAGTGACCACCTGCCCCCACACTGCCCCAGAAAGCAAAACAAAGGAGCAGGCAGGCTATTTCTTATGTTAGTAAGAGGTTAGAATAACTTCCTGACTGAGAAGGCTGTCATCATGTCTGAAATTCTGTAACTGTAGATTCAAGTTCCCCTTCTGGAAAATGGTTACCTTTGTTGCTGGAGACAAGTGATGTGGTTCATGTGCCTTTCCCCAGCTCAGCCCAGTTTGTGATTTCATTACCTCCTGACATGCCTCATCACCTAGCAACCTGTCCTCAGACCCGTCTCCAGATGCCCTGACTCCTTTGAACACCTTTGCTCTCAAGACTTTGAAAAACAGCTTAGCAAAAGAAAGATTCTTGAACCAAAATAAATAAATAAGGAGAAACTCAAAGCAATTAAAGCTTTAATTTTTCATGACCCATGTGTCTATAAATGTAAATGACTACCAGGCACCATGAAATATTAATCAAGCCAGTAATCCAGGATTCTATGTGATGCCAAATTGCTCCCCGCCGTCAGGGAGAAAGCTATCTATCAGGCAGCAAGTTCTGCAAACACAAACAAACACCAGCTTCCAAACGTCTCTCTTGGGGTGTGAGACCATGTGAGGGTCACTTCTCATGGGAACCAGACAGTGACTTGGAACCCCACAAAGTCTACCAAGGCTATGACCTGACGTAGGGATGCCTCATGGGGTCTGGGTCAGAGAAAAGGTCCTCCCTGCAGAGGATTAAACTCTTTCACTGTTTCCCATTTTCAGCAAACTCCCCAGTGTTTCTCTCTGCCTAGAATGCTTGGTGCTCCCATTGAAGTCCTTTACCTTTCTGTTATAAAACATTTCTGTGGTTTCTGTTAAAAACCCCAAATGTCCCATTCTCTGAGCTTCCATCTGTCAGCTGGACTGTTTTATGATGTTTTCAGGGGAAATAGAACTCAAAAGCCATAACAAAAGATCGTCCTTGTTGCTTCTATGGCTACTCTCTCTGGAAAAAGCTCTTAGCCGGGCTTATTTTCTTGGGGGCCATAGGACATTTGGGATCCCTGGTGCCACTTTTGAGCTTCATAACCAGAGAGGAAGGCAGGTTGGAGTACTGTTCATATGCAGCAAAGAGAAGCCGTGGGTGTTGTTAAATCCCTTACAGTATGCCACACAACCCTCCACACCAGGGAATCATGCCGATATGCTGGGACTCATGAGCCTAGTGAGCGGGAGTAGGGTACAGAACCATCTCTCTTGTTCTTACTGACGTTTTGCCTTGACCCAGGCCCTTATAAAGAGTAAGGGCATATAAATTCCACACCTCATTCTAAGCATGTTAATGTGTCCCTAGGAAAGACCAGTGACCAAATCTGAACACACTCAAGGACACACCAAGCAACTGGGTCAGCTCACTTAATGAAGCCTCTGACGTGATGTTCACACTTGGAAAAATTGCAACATCCTAGCGTGACTTTTGGACAAAATTTCATAGTGTTAGAGTACAAGCAGCATGCTGCCTGTCCTGCTCCCTTCAGGGAGGCTCTGGGAAATGCAGTCTGTCTACCCCATTGCTGTTGAGCTTTGAAGTGAGTTAGAGGGTGAAAGAGATGCTGCCTCCCCCCACCCTTGGCTCAAATGAGGGGTAAAGATTGCCTCCTCTTCAGAGATTGTAGCTCAGATTTTCCTTCCCTCTAGCATTCATCTAATGCTTATACAATTTGCAGAGAGAGAGAGAGAGAGAGAGAGAGAGAGAGAGAGAGAGAGAGAGAGAGAGAG
>NC_034599.1:20659571-20709641 GCF_900095145.1 Mus pahari
AGAGAGAGAGAGAGAGAGAGAGAGAGAGAGAGAGAGAGAGAGAGAGAGAGAGAGAGACCTATAAGAGGAAATGGAAAGAAATCAAGCATATATAAATAGAATCCTCATCTTGCTTGGGCTGGAGTTGTCAGGTTTGATTGACATTTCTGTATTTTTTTCCTAAAGTTGCCATTCCAGTATGAGTCTATACAAATGGAGATACAAGTCCAGTTGTGGTTATAAAAAGAATTCCATCCCAACCCATCGCTTTTAAGAACTCAGTGGGTCTCTCCCTTATGATGCATTTTGGGAGGATGTCCTCGAGCAGGAGGAGGAGCTCAAACGTGTTCAGAGCTCAAGCTCGTTCGCTCTATCATGTTCAGCATACAGCTTGTACCTCACTGTCAGGAATGGCTGTACTCTTTCCCACCATCAGACCCATGTTCCAATCAACCAGAATGGACAAAGGGGGATTGCAGAGCACTTCTACCTGTAGGTGACATCACTGGCAGGCTACGTTCTCTCATAAGCTCTTGCCAGAAGTTGTCGCCCCACTGCATCGAGCTACAAGAGATACCTAGACACTGCCGGGTTTGGGGAAGGCCCGTGTGTTAGCTAAATTTAGAGAGCACCATCACTAAACTCTTACTTACTGAGGGCTTGGTAAAAGAATCTGTGTTGGATTTTGCAAGAGTGCTTTTGTTTAAGCCTCTCAACAGACACACTTAGTCTTAGATGAGTTGTGTTGGTACATGTTTATGTCGTGTGTGCAGGTTATTTGCACACATATATCTAGAGGCCAGAAGTTGGCACTGTGTGTCTTGCTGGATTGCTTTCCACCTTACTTTCTGAGATGGCCTCTCTCATGCAATCTGAAGCTCATAGATCCAGCTAATCTGCCTGGCAAATGAACTCTACAGATCTGCATTTCTGCCTCCCACCCAGGGCTGGGATTAGAGACATATGGCTAAGCCCAACCTAGGGATTCACATTCAGGTTCGCATGCTCACCCAGATGGTACTCATGGAGCCATCTTCCCAGCGTCTAAGCACAAATACTCCTAGGGCACATCTTACACATGGAAGAGCTGAGACATCAAATTCCCCGAAGCAGACCCTGAACCTGATGATTCGTTAGGGGGTTCTGGGGTGCTGAGCAAAGGGAATCAGGGCAGGGAGTATGAAGCTAGGGCACTGTTTAGGGCTCCCACCTCCATCCTGGGAGGTATCACCTTCTCTAGGAGGGCTCAAGTCCTACCTCCTCCTCTGCATGCTGCCCATCCCCCTGCATGCCCAGAAGAGGCTTGGGGACTGCACTAAGGCTCAGGAGCTGCAGTGGGCCACATACAACTTGTTAGGAGGCTGAGGCTTAATTGGGTAAGTGTCCATTTCACCACATATGACTTTTAAAAGGTCTTAGGAACAAGACCACTAAGCAATTCTGCCACCCCTACCCACATTCACAGCAACTAAATAGGCCACACTCAGAGGCTGTGCCTATGATGGGGGTGGGGTTTCATTTAATCATTTAGTACTAACTGAGCAAGCTCTATGTGGAACTGATAGGTTCCTCACTAGGGATCCAGGTATGCAAAGACTCAGGAGGCTCAGTATTCAGTGTTTGGAGGGTTCTCAGGATAATAAAGACGGGAACTAATCAGATGCTAGAGCCAGAATCATCAACCTAGTAGAATATTGTTGCAGTCAGGAAAGTTAGAGGCAAGATGACAAACATCAGAAGGATGAAGGGATATATTCTCTTCTGGGCTTTAGAGGGTGAATAGGAGCCCTCCGTTCAGTGCAGAAGAGCTGGGTCTGTGTGCTTAGGAGAAGTTACAGAATGAATAAGAAAGTGGAGGAATTAATGAATGAAACCATCACATGGCTTGATTCAAGTTTCTAGTGTTAAAGAAGAGATTTGTGTAGCACAGCAACCACCAAGATGTGAGAGTGGGTGGTTTAAAGACCCCTATAGGGCTCCCTGTTGGAGGACACTTACAACACGGCCATCCACCACGATGATCTGTAGAGCTTATGTGCCTCACCTGGGCATGGTAGCGCACACCTGTAATTCCTGTGCTTGGGAGGTGTCTGAGGCTTACCTGGACTACATAGCAAGATACCATCTCAGCAACAATATCATCATCATCACCACCACCACCAACAGCAACTAGATGTTTAGCTTGCATTCGGTTCCTGTGATAAATACCATGGCCCAAAAGTAACCTGAAGAGGAAAGAGTTTATTTGTTTTACACTTCCGAGTCACCGTCCATCACTGAGGGAAGGCACGTCGGGAACTTAAGTAGGAGTAGTCAGGAACCTTGGAGGAAAGCTGGGTTCTTGCTCTTCTCTGCTCATGCTCAGCCAGCTTTCTTGTACCACCAAGAACCACCTTTATGGGAATGGCACCGCCCACAGTGGGCTACACCCTCTCACATCAGTTATCATCAAGAAAATGTACCCACAGACTTGCCTACAGGCCAGTCTAACCAAGGAATTCCTCAATTGAGACTGCCTCTTAAAATTCATTTGTGTCAAGTTTACAGCTGAAGCTAAATAGGAGAATAGGGTAGGGCCTCTAGCACCAGGTAGATCTCCCTATTAACTCTGAGACTATCAAATGCTTATCATTGCCAGATGAAGGCTGCTTCCATGTTTCTAAGTCTAATAAGAGGTATTCTTAAAGAATAAAGACACGTGTGTAGTATCTACTCCACAAAACTCTTCCTTTTGTCTAACCATATGAATTCAGGTGGAGCTTTGAGTCATCTCTAGAGTCAAAAACCCAAGGTACAGCAGTGTCAGCCACAGTTCTAGGGAAGGGGATGGAATCTGTGGGACTGGTCCCTTCATAAGAAACACCATTAACGCCTTCCTCCTGCATCCCTGCCCTTCTCCAGAAAGGTCCTCAAGACTTTCATTAGGAAGGAAATGAGATGCCTGGTGTAAGACGTCAACGGTTCCTTGGGGAGTTGCAAAGCTACATTTGTGGCTCCCTGAGGCCAGTGACGCACCTCAGACAGTGCACACAATCTTGCCTTTGGGGCATGATGATAAAAGACTTGGCTATTTCTCTAGTTCTGCTTGACAGATCTGCCTGACAACAGAACCACCTGGCTGGCCGGGCAGCTGCTTTCTGGACATGCATGGGTCACCAGTCATCCTGTTCCTCACATCTGCTTTGTTTCCTCTGACACATGGAGAGAGCCCTCTGTTTACTGGTCCAGGTTCCCCGCACGGAACATGCCCACCATGCACAGCATCCTCATTTTTCAGATGATGCTGAGACTCTTCTTGGATGCTAGTGGCACACAGTGTGTTTCTAGGTTGCAGCTTGTGTTTGAATGTCTTCTCATGAGACCTCAAAGAATTCAGAGGGAAAATGATTTTGTCATCTGTAAGCCTGGGTAAATGGTCCAACACCTGAATAAACCTAGCTTCCACTGAGCCTGGGGGGAGGTAGGGAAGCCAGCAGCTGCCCACACGTTGCTGTTCTGGCAACTGATCTTTGGGATTCTCATAAGCATCATCCCCTGCGGCTGGAGGAGGCAGATTTCCTTCACCCAGACTCTTGGCTCCTCTTCTTTCAGATTCCTGGAGTCTGTCTCCCACAAGCCAGGTAGCTGCCTGCTGTCATTCCTGCCCTCCTGTCTTCACTTCAACAGTAAGTAGAGAAAACATTTACAGTAAGCAGAGCCTCCGGGCTTGGCTAGTTACTGTTTCAGAGAAGCATGTCTCCAACATGTTTCCCCAGTTTATACCAACCCCTTAACGCACATGATGAAAATGAAGTTCAGGCATTCTGAAGGTCAGTGGGACTGACTTCAGGGAGAGGAGTGGGTAATAAGGGGATCCTGGATGCCGGACATGTCTAACATGTTGACCTGCAACGTCCAGAAAAGGCTCAACAGGAAGTGGAAAAGAGTGAGGCAGAGAAAGGACGCCATGCAGCCAAAGTGACAAGGCACTAACCTTCTGTCTGTCTTGACCTCCAAGGAAATGCTTGTCTGAGGCTAGACTAGTTAGGGAATCTGTCAGTCTAGAACATTCCAGGGCTGGGGAGTTCCAAGTGGCCTCTGAGGCCCAGATGAGGACACAGACAGCTACTCAAGTCTCACCATCACAGCTCACCCACCGCTCGCCTTCCTCTGCTAGTGTCCCCAACCATGAGCAGAGCAACACAGAGCTGCGACAGGGCAGTCCTCAGAGCCACCTAGAAACTGCTCTCTGTGGGAAGAGGGATCATTATGATAGAGGAAGGAGCAATAGAGAGGGGAAAGTGGGGTACAAGTGACAGAAATGGAAAAGGAAAAGGAAAAGCAGAATGATGGAATCAGGGAGGGGAAATGGGAGGCAGAGGCATGTGGGAGGAGGGTCCAGTAACAGTAAGAATGTCTGAAAAGTCATGGGGAATCATATTAACTACCTACCTAAACATACCTATTTGTACACTGGCATATAGATGTGTATTAATAGTTTAAAATTTTCCACCTGGATTGACAACCCCACCCTCCCAACCCCCCAAAAGAGCCATAGATTAGCTAATAAAGCTCCAACAGCAGGCACGAGAAGCCCTCTTTTGAGTTGCAGGTAAGGACTGTCCAAGAGATTCCCCAAACATTGTAGGCAATTGCTATTCCCTTGGCTGCTTCCCCCCCCCCCCCGAGAGGTGGAAGGTGAGCCTTTATTGCTGAAGACACCACGCACTTTGGACACAGGACAAAGGTGAATCTGACCTGAACGTTTTCTCCCTGAGCGCTAGCTTTCACGGTACCAGAAGGCACCCATGCAATCTTCCAAACAAAGGAAGTAGCCAATAGTCCTACTCAGCTCTGATACCTATGAACCACAGCAATGACCAAAATGGTACAACAACCCTAATGATGCATTTTAGTGGTCTGCATCCCTTTCCTGGTAACCAACAATCTTTCTAATGGGACTTAAGACCCACTCAACAAGACAGAAACCATGCCTGGTACTGGAAACTTAGTCAACTACCCAGGGCTAGTGAAATCATCAAGGAGAGCGAGCCTACAACTGCCGCTTTACTAAACTATAATAACTAATCATAATAACTAACTACATGCTAAATGTTTGTCCTTATACTCACAGATAAGTGTAGTTCCCTCTTCAAGAACACCTCCCTTTACAGCAGATGAAGACTATAGAAAACAAAACTCATAAAGATGCAGAGCTGTGGAACGCAGTCCCCCCCTGATACATCTACCACACAACTGCTGCTCAGGGAATATGGAGAAAAGTCGTAAAAGCCAGAGGAACAGGGGAGTTTTCTGTGCAGTTGTGTCTCCTGTGTCTCCTAGGACTGTCAGAAGCTACACCCATAAAACCTTACCAACATGGCTACCTACACACGGACCGAACAGCTCATCGGGCCTCAACCCTATACAAAGAACTATAGGCAATATCTACGGAAAGCTGAGAGCAGAGAACGAATCTTCCCCAGAGAAGAAAGCACCAACTAGTTATCCAGTACCAAATGGTCAGTCCTGAAAACCTTTACATGCAAGTATCAGTATACAGACTGAGCATGTTGTGTTTATGTATTTAGGAACACACACACACACACACACACACACACACACACACACACACCAATACGTAAGGAAAAAGAGGCCAAAAATTGACAAAGAGCAAGTGGGATACATGAGAGGTGTAGGAGAGAAGACTGGAAAGGGGGAGGGATGATGTCATTATAATATCAAAAATATTTTTAAAAGCCCTGATCCCTGTGAGTCTGATCACCTTCTGTAGTGGCCAAAGCTCCCACACACTTCTTCGTCTCCTCTTTGTGTGATTCACTAAGATTGCCACTCAATCTTCCTGATTGAAGGCCCATTTTTAAGCAGTTTGGCCAGAGTAGGGCTTACTACCAAGCCTGGCCACATACTAGTCTGCTGTATCTATCTTCTGCCTCCCAGAGATGTTGCCTGTGGTATCTTACTGCTCAGGTCACTTTCCTTCATGTGCTACGTTCTCTGCTATCTATGGGAGAACACAAGTGTATGGAAGATCCAAAGGTGACTTCCACATAAGCCCTAATCTCTCCCCAGCTCCACAGGAGTCCCATGCTGGAAGTCATATGACTTCTCTATGCTCCCAGACTTCCAGTCCATTCAGTGCATAAACCTGTCTTGCTCCAGGCTAGTCAGTGGTATTCCCAAGAGAGCACCTCTCAGAGCAATCAATGGAGGGAGAAAACATACAGTGGAGATGAAGGGGCAGAGCTTGTCTTGCTTTCCCAGGGAGTTTTGGAGTAACCTAATGGCAGTGGAAACTTTTAGGGAGGAAGCATCAATAAAATATAATTAATATTAATTATTATTGAGTCATGGGAATATCATAATGTCTTGGTGATTATTCTCCCCAGCACAACTGAAATGCCTCTCTGATAGAAATGGATTTTCATTTCGTGCTTAAATCCGGAGTCAATATCTTAGCCAGGGAAAAGAAATACAAAGTAGTATTGCCAGGGACAGACCTCTGGCTCCCATGAGCCAAGGAAAAAAGGCCCTTTCCCAGGTTATTTGGGGTTAGGGATGGCTCTTAACAATTGTTGAAGTTCCAGGTGATCCTGCAGTCATTTGATATAAAGTAACATTCCAGCTTCTTAGCTGGCTAAACAAACAAAAATCTAGCTAGAGCAAAAGATGTCCAGTTCTGTTGTTGCTACAGCTACTTTGGAATAATTCATCTTCCCCCAAATAACAACAGCCACAGAGACCCTTTCTTCATTCCAGTGATGGGCAGTGAGCCATACATCTGTAGGGTGGTGGTCTGCCCACACTGTGAGGGCTTCCATACTCACATCCCACCTTCCAGCTGGCATCACCCATGTGGCTCAGCATTGCCACTGAAGTGACTTAGTAGTGAAAAGAAGCCGAACAAAGAAAGTGACTGAACTGGTCAGGGGAAGGGAAGAGATCCCTGTAGATACAAGATGAGGGTTTAGAGGCCAAAACCACAGCAACTGTGTGTTGGTGAGCAGTTTCCTGGCTCTGGTTTATAGTAAGGGTTTAACCATAAAACCTTGAGAAAACTTGTCCTTCTTGGCCTCTGCTTAGTGTTTCTATTGTGATCAAAAACCACAAAGACAAAAAGCAACTTGAAGAGGAAGGGGTATATTTTGGCTTACAAATCTAAGGTCACACTCCATCTCTGAGGGAAGTCAGAACAGGAACTCAAGGCAGGAGCCAAGAGGCAAGAATTGAAGTAGAGACCGTGGAGAAATGATGATTACTGGCTTGCTCCCCATGACTTACTCAGTCTATTTTCTTCTATGCCTCACACCCACCTGTCCAGAGTTGGCACCACTCCCAATGGGTTGGACCCTCCCACAGCAATCACCAATGAAGAAAATGCCCACAGGCTTGCCTGTGGGTCAGTCTTATTGAGGACATTTTGTTCACTGTAGAACCTTCTTGTCAGATAACTCTAGCTTATGTCAAGCTGACAAACAACAATAAACCCTAAAACCCAACAAAAACAACCTGTAAAACTGTGCTGCATGTAGCTTTTGCTACCCTGCCTTAGGCCCTGGGCGGGCAGACTGGGCTACCAACTCCTGATAAGATAATATTGGATCCGTGGATGAAAAACAAAAGGGCACACAGTTGTTCAATTTCAACTGGCCTTATTGGTTTAATTGCTGGGTGCCTCCAATGTACCTCAGTCTATTTTGCACTTCCCAATACTCCCAGCTCAGCACCCTACATCTGCACTCAATTTCAGTTGCTCAGCCACCTGCAGTCATGGCTCAACATGCCCATCCTGCTGCCTGTAGAAGTGGCCTGAGATCTCACATGCGTCTCCAAGGCATAGCAAAAACTCCCCCTTACTCACTCTCCTGTGTCTGTACGATTGCCTTAGGGGACCCGGAAGTCCCATCTATTCATTCAGCCCAGCAATTGGCCTGTGGCATCTTTACTGAAAGATTAAGAACCAATTAGGGAACCGCATCTTAGCATCAGCACCACTCCTACACAATTCCCTCCTGTTTGATCTTTCTATGTTATACGCATGCGCCATGGGTAGAATACCATTCCTAAGACACCTACAATCTAAGTGGAGAGCGAAAGCCACAGGCAGAGGCAGAGTATCTATGCCCAGGCCCTCCTATGTACAGCACAATGGTCCTCTCCCTAGTCTTCTTAGCTCTTGCTATTGCCACATAGTGTTCCAATCTCAATTTGCCCTCCTGGGAGCTAGCAGGGCAACCGACAGGACAAGTCTTTTTGTGAATTCGAGGAATATGCACATCAAATTAAATGCAAACCCTGAGTCAGTGGCGTATTACGATCCTACATTCCTACCAACTGTCAAGGTGTAGCCAAAGCCACTGGTAAGTTAAAATTCAAGGACCCTGAAGTCAGCTGAAGAGTTGGGTGTGTTCTCTGAAGCTCTAGAGATCCCCACTTGGCAGCAGTTGACCTTAAAAATCCCCCTCTCTCTCTGCCATTTCCTTCTGTGCACAATTGGCTGTGGTGACAGCAGTCGTGTTCTGTGGAAGGACTGTGAAGTTTAGTGCCTGGTCTGAGGCGTGTGTGTCAAAGGTGGGAGTGTGGGCATGGAGGCAGGGGAGTCGGGGTTGGTGGCTGTCCTGGCCCATCACTGCTGCATCCTGTTCCATGCTATTACCTGTATAATGAAATCTAAACTCTAGGAAGTCGGCTACCTTCCAACCCTGTCCTGCATATCAACCATCTTCCATGGGATAGTTATTCTGGAATCCAGCCTTTTCAAGCTTCCACACCTCTGCACTTTCCTTGACCTGGAATAGCCTGCGTCCTCCCTCTCTGTATCCATTCCTCATGTGCTTCTATGTTGAGATACTTGGGTTCCTTTCTATGAAAACAGCATCTGTGATGGCTTGAGTATACTTGGTCCACGGAAGTGCCACTATTAGGATATGTGACCTCTTTGGAATAGGTATGGCCTTTGTTAGAGGAAGTGTGTCACTGTGAGAGGTGGGCTTTGAGGTCTCTATGCTTAAGCTTTGCCCAGTGCAAAAGATAGACCCTCCACCTGGCTGCTGCCTTTGGATCAAGATGTAGAATTCTCTGCTCTTCTAGCACCATGTTTACCTGGATGCTGCCGTGTTTACCACCATGGTGATAATGGACTAAGCCTCTGAAACCACTAGCCCCAATTAAATGTTGTCCTTTATACAAGTTGCCTTGGTCACAGTGTCTCTCCACAGCAATAAAATCCTAATTAAGACGGCACTGCTTAGACTGCAGGCCCTTAGTTATTAAGAGAGACCTTAACTTTTCTGTATTGGCAGCACTATGCATTGCCTAACACAGACGGTTTCAAAAATTGAAAAGAGAATGGTTGGATGAATGAATCAATGAATCAACGCCCTTCCCTCCCTTCTGCCCCAGCTATGATATGAACTAGCTAGAGAGGATTTAGTCTCTAAATCCCGACTAGCCTTACCCTCTCTAGTGTGTAGTTTTGTTTTCTCACATGAGGTCCTACTATGCACCCGGCTTGGTCCTCAGCTCACTTTCCTCCCATCTTAGCCTCCCAAGGCTAGGTTTATAGCCATCAGCCACTTGGTACCAGATGTCTGTAGCCCACTCCTAGCAGCGGCTATGGTGGGGAAGGGGGCAAGCTTTGTTTTGTTTTAATAAGAAAGTTTGATTATTGATTGACTTGTTAAGCTAGTTATCAGTGTGACCCTGTAGTTCTTATTCTATGCAATGGTGTGAGATCTATTACTGACATTAATTCTGATGTTCAAATAATTCTAGATTGAGCCTTCATGCTGTGACCTTTGACACGATCAGATTGCCAGTCTCTGAGTCATCCCTTGCTTTCCTGTAACTAAGACAGTGTGGTCACTGTGTGGCTTGTTGATCCCCGACAAAGCACAGCAAGTCATGTTGACGCACACCTGCATTGGGAAGCCAGCAGCCAGTTAGTTGCTGAAAATGACCAAGAGTATAATTCCATATCCCTCTCTTGCACAGAGAGAAGCTGAAACAGGAGGTGGATGCAGGGAGGGAAGCATCTATAGAGATGGCTCATGGTTCTCAGGTCCTCAGGTGACTAACAACAGGAAGATCCCTACTGAGGGAATAAGGAGGAGGCCACACACAATTTGGTGTTCTGGAGTTGAACATATCCCAAGAACTTGTGTCACTATCACCTGTAATGGGGTACACAATGGTAGTCACAAAGCCAGAGTTCACCCCAAGCAATCAGTCCCTGGAAGTTCTCTTATATAGAAGAGGCTTGTGCCTCCCAGTAGGGAACATCACATGCTATTATCTGGCATTACCTGTAAGTTATATTCTACAGTATCGTTCCTGCAGAGCACTCAAAGCTTTTGTTTGTCTTCAAACTTGGCTTGTAGTTATCATGACCTTGAACTCCGGACCTGACCTCTGCCTCACAAATGCTGGGATCACAAACATCCACCATCATAACTTGCTTTCAAAGCACTTTCAAAGATGTTTTGAAAAAAAATTTTTTTAACATCAAAAATGTTTACAACTTGAGTCATAGGTGGGAACATTTTTTTTTTTAATTGACACAACTTTGTATAACATATCATCTATGGAACTTTTCTATAAAGGTAAAGTTATTCTAAAATTAGTTTATAAATTAAAAAATTAAGATCATTGGCAAAAAGCTATAGATGGACTGGTTCTAGGCCCTGGAAAGAAACTACTGTTACTGTTTTTTTTTTTTCTAAAAGGATATACTAGTGAACCATTTATCTTTACAACCTCATCAAAGAGAGAAGCTTCCATTTGCTAACTGTGGTGACTAACACAGAGATGTACACAGAGACCAAGGTGCAGAAAACAAGAGACTGTAGGGTTCTCAGCCTTAAATAGAAAGTCCGTATCACATCCCCTCCTCCCTAGGCTCAGAGATCATTGCAGGAGACCGGGTGGATAGAGAATAAAAGACAGAGACAGTGGATTTCTACAAGAAAATGGTGTCTTCTGGACACAGCAGGGCAGCTGCACATATAATGTTAACACTTACACGGAAGAAGCAGGCAATCCCATGACAGACCAAATACCAGCCTGGAGATAGGAGATGGGCACAGAATCCTGCCCCTAGCAACAGAGTTATTGGCAATTTTTAGCTTCTGGAAAAGAGGAGACCGTTTTCTCTAAGACTGTAGATGGTGGTAAGTCAACTACATTCTAGTGCAAGGCCCCACGTGCAGCAATATTTGGTCAGCACAAATTAGTGTTGAAGATTTAAAAGAGGGACACAAAGTTGGGTGAGTATGGTCCTGGGGATAATAGTTCAGGATGCATATGACCAAACATGATCAGTGAAATGCTTGACACTCTAATACAAACTAAAACATTTATATTTTGTACGTGACCATTTATAGTACAGTGGTAGATGACAGGTCCCAGCGCAATCCCAGTAGCCTGTGAATGCACTGCTCTGTGTGATAGTAGAGTCAATGCGGTGGAGGACTTTGATATGGAAGGTGATCCTGGGTTGTGTGGAAGGGCCTGAACTGATCTTGACAATCCTTATGAGAGAGAACAAGAGGGTGAAGTGAGGGGGGAGGAAGGGGAAGAGAGAGGAAGGAGGGGAAGGGAGAGGGGGAGGAGGGAGGGAAGGAGAGAAGAGAGGGGAGAGGAGAAAGAGCCTTTACTCTTGTCCTTTAAAATCATGGAAGAGGCCACAAGCCAAGGAATCCAGTTGTGAGATCTACTCTCTCCAGAGTATCAAAGGCATGGAGTCCTGCTGACTCCTTGATTTTAAATAACCACTTTAGATTCCTTAGTTTCTCACCTGCAAACCTAAATGAATATTGCTTCTCCAAATTCCAAGATATGTGGATATTTGTTACAGTAGAACTAGGAAACCAATACAAATATTATTTTTAAATTTCCCACATTTTTGTTTGATTGCTTTCGGTATCTAGTTTCCTTCTGTATACCCCCTTTCCCTGGCTATGCGTGTGAAGACACAGCTACAACCACAGTGTGTTCTTTCCTTCTCCACCCACTTTCTCTTGTTCTTGCTGATCCTACTTTCTGAATCTTTGTGTGTGTAAGACATGTGCATGGTGTGTGTGTGTGTGTGTGTGTGTATGTGTGTGTGTGTGTGTGTGTGTGTGTGTGTGTGTGTGCATTGTACATGTCAAGTGGAAGTCAGGGGTGTTGGTGTCACCTTCCACTTTGCTTGAGACTGGGTCTTTTCTTGTTCATGGCCTCGAATACCAGGCTAACTTGTGCACCAGTTTCTGGGGTTTCTCCCATCTCGGCCTCCCATCTCTTCATGGGAGTTCTGACCTTATTAGGTGCTGCATAGGTGCTGAAGATCTGAACTCAGGTCCTTAGGCTTGCCCAGTAAGCACTTTACCCACTGAGGCATCTCTTCCAGGTACTGAGCCATCTTCCCCAGCATGGATCCCTCAAGGCTGCTTCTGTAGTTTAAGGCTTAGAGGTTTAAGCATAGTCTCTCTCCTTTGTTGTTGCTGTAGTTGTTTCCATTTCTATTCTGAGACAAGATGTCTCTGTGTAGCCTGGGCTAGAGTTCATGACTTGTGAGCACTCTGCCCCAGCCTCTGCAGTCATAGGATATGTCATCTGCCAAGCTTGGCCTGGAGTTTCACTGAGTGCTGTAATTGTGCTCCCCTTGTCCTGAATATGCATTCACACGAGCTGGAAGCCTTGCCAAGTGCAGGCCTTCTGTAAGGCTTTTCTGTGCAGATGGAGCGTGGATCCCCATTCTGCAAGCTGCTTAGCTCCCCACAGGAAGTTTTGCAGAAATGAAAGTGCCGATACACCACACTTGACCTTGAAAATGACTCATAGTTCAAACCCCACTATTCCTATTCACAAACAGCCATTCAGAAGCTGCCTCAGTGTGGACACATCTGGCAGGGCAGTGCCCAGGTGGGGTTGACAGAATGGTGTTCCTCGTTCATGTCATCTTCGCTTTCTTATATATAAGTGGTCTGATTTCCCACTCATATATCAATGGCCTAGAGAGCATGAGAGGGGATGGGCTTCCAATAAGTAAAGTATAGTGGCCTGATTAACAGCTTTCATTGAATTACAGGGTTGTGCCCAATCCCATAATCCAGAATAAACCATGGAGCCCTCATAGAATCATTGACTTGTAGCAAGGACAATTGTGTCTCACACACTTGCTTCCAGGTGCTAAGACCCAGTGAACTCCAGAAGGATGGAGCTGTGGAAACTGGCCATCTGCTTCCCATTGACAGAACCTTCTCTCATGCTGTTGATTGTCCAAATCCACACACTACCTTATTGCTCTTCAGTCAGTTCTGGAGCACTCAGACATTCAGGGCTCTCCCCTCTAGCCAAAAGGGTGCTTGTCTAGGCTTCATGTTGAAAGCTCTCAAGATGCTGAGAGGTGAGGTCTCAAGAGGGACATTCAGACCATGGGATGGCCTCCAATTCCGATGCTCTCCCATCTCATCTCTCCATCTGGCTGAAGAGTACTCTGTGTTTCTGGGATTTTTTTTATTTTTATTTTTATTTTTTGTCTTCTGATATGTGTTGATAAAAATGTGCAGGGCCACTGGGCAGTGGTGGCGCACACCTTTAATCTCAGCACTTGGGAGGCAGAGGCAGGCGGATTTCTGAGTTCAAGGCCAGCCTGGTCTACAGAGTGAGTTCCAGGAGAGCCAGAGCTACACAGAGAAACCCTGTCTTGAAAAAAAAATGCAGGGCAGGGCTGGAGAGATGGCTCAGCAGCTAAGAGCTCTAACTGCTCTTCCAAAGGTCCTGAGTTCAAGTCCCAGCACCCACATGGTGGCTCACAACCATCTGCAATGGGATCTGATGCCCTCTCCTGGTATCTGAAGACAGCTACAGAACTCATATAAATGAAATAAATAAATAAATCTTTTTTTAAATGTGTGGGGAAAAAACAACTTGGAAAAGGAGAAGTGTGGTTCATGCCATCAACTTGACAGAATCTCACTGGGGAGAATGGCCTCTTGGCATGCTTGCTGGGGAGTGTGCTGGTTACACTCACTGAGGCAGGAAGAGCTGCCCACTGTTAGTGGTACCACTCCCCAAGTGGGATTCTGGGCTGTGCAAATGGGGAAGGGCAGCTGAACTGTTCTAGGCTATGCATGTGATATGACCAGGTGTTCTCAGACCCTGTTGCTCAACTTAACTTCTCATTATGGGCTTGAATTCTGAGCTAAAACAAACCTTTTCTCCCTCATGGTGTTTCTATTGGGGTGTTTTCGTCTTTTCTTTTCTTTTTTTTTTTCTTTTTATCTCTTTATGTCTCTGACTCTGTGTCTGTCCCTTTCCCTCTGTCTATTTGTCTTGGTGTCTCTGTGTCTGTCTGTGGCTGTCTCTGTTTCTCTATTTGCGTGTGTGCATGCACGCGTGCATGCGTGCGTGCGTGTGTGTGTGTGTGTGTGTGTGTGTGTGTGTGTGCGTGCGCGTGCGTATGTGTGTGCGTGTGCGTGTGCGTGTGTGTGTGTGTGTGTGTGTGTGTGTGTGTCTTGCTCAGTGACTCTAGCTAGCCTAAAACTCACTATGTAGACCAGGGTGGAGTTAAACTTGGATACTCTCCTACCTCTCCTCAAGTGTTGAGATTAAAAGCATGAGCCACCATTCTTAGCTTAGTCTGGGTATTTTATCACAAAAGCAGAAAACAAAACTGAACAAGAAATCACAGGCCATGCTGTACTGTCTGAAGAACTTGAGCTGACACTGTACAACCGTTCAGTGTCTGCCTCTTTACTCTCATACAGGCCTTCCAGCCTGGGCTGTAGATTAACATGGAACCCATTTGTCATTGTGAGATGTTTGACAGAGATAGTTACTGGGATAAGAGAAAACAAAATTTCCCCTGATAGAGGAACTGTGAGGAATTTTAAGGTGATCTTCTTGGGGAAGCCACTGTTCCCATTTTGAATTATTCTGAAGACATTATTAGTATGTCCTAGGACGGATGAAGAATTAGGGATGAGTTGAACAAAATCTCTGCCCAAGTCTAACTGCATTTCATACTGGCCAAAGATGTGACTGGTTTCTTCTCAGTGTCTAAGGGAGGTGTCTGAGTTCTGATGGTAGCCTCCATTAGGTTGACTGGACCACAGTAGGCGAGGGATGGTTAAGAAGTAGAGAAATGGCCTGAGTTCTTGGTATGACTACTGCTTGCAGACGTTTCTACATGCCATTAGTGGATACAGGAGCATCAGGGCAGTCAACATTATATCCAACATCATGGGAATGCTGGCTGGCTGGACTACAGTAAAGTCTGTATTTCCTGGGAAGCTAGTCACAGACATTAGTTTCTGATTTGAAAGTGGGGGCATTGCTGTTCCATGGGTTTTTATCTGAGGATGCTCATAGCTCTAGAGCCACAATGGTGACCTCCCATCTACCCCATCTGCCTGGAGGCTCAGCAACCACAAACCAGATGGGCCACATCCTCTGTGTCTTTTAATCTTGACATATCCCCATGCCCATCCTTATAAATCAGAGTACCCAAGAGAGGAGGTGGCCCCAGGGAAATGCTCTGGACAATTTCCTCTGGCTGTGATGGGAGTAGTCCAGCAGGGAAACCTCTCTTACCTAGTCACTGTGGTATGATGAAATTCAGAAACAATGCAAGGGAGGTGTTCTTCTGGAGGGGCAGTCAGGTTTCCTGGGAAGGGAACGAGATACCATGTATCTACTGTGAACTCTGAGACTGTAAAAAGGTGGAGTCCAACCTGTAGCATAACCACACATCTAAGTCAAGCTCTAGGGCAACACCTTTTAAGCTTTGTTGTCAGCCTGCATACCTATGCCTGCACTTCCTCATATAGGCCAACGGCTGTAAGGTAAATACCATGGTAAAGCCCAGAAGAACCTCTACTGGGCTCCAGACTTGGGTATAATGCCACTTGTAGCTGTTCGTCTGTCCCAGCACTCATCACCACACATTGTGAATTTCCTGCTTTTACTTGCCTTCCCTCTCACTATAGCCCAGCTAGCGCTGGCTCCTAGAAAGAACTGAGATGCCAGCCGTTTTCTGGGCTAGCCGAAAGAATCTGAACCCAGAGGAGGGAGCTCTGCCCCTCAACCAGCTATGACCAGCACCATACTGGGGTGCCTAGAGACAGACCTCATACACAAATGTCCTTTTGACTCAAATTCCCAGCCACCTTGTGTCTAATCTTCCACTATCCCTTGCTATCCTCTGCTCCTAAGACGACCAGGCAGCAAGGACAGGACCTAGAGAACCTGAGAGGCTTGACCTCAGACAGTTGTACTTTGACTCTTCCAGGGGTTTTCGACAGTCACCACTACATTAAGGTCAGGCACAGGCAAACCGAGGGGCCCCCAACACTATAGCCCAGTGTGGTTTTGGTATCATCTGCATGTCAGACTCAAAGGCAACAAAGATGACTGCCTACCCAAGTTTTCTGGTCATACCCAAAATGGAATCTGTATGGATGACAAGCATGTGGGACCTTTCAAAAGCTGATGGGGGTTTTGTAGAGGAGGCCCAGGGAGTAGGGCAGGGATGAGGCCCCATGGGGCTGTCCCTGAAGTTTAGTCAGTTCAAGCTGTCCCTCACAGTTCTATTCCCTCAGTCCGAGTTCTCACTGCCTGGTTTGAGTGTCACTCTCCCCTGAGCACACTCCTCTCCTCAACCTGTCTCCAATCCCACCTACCCTTTCACAAGAGTGGACTTTGTTCCTTTCCCCTTCTGTTCGAGATACGATCAGAGAGCCCGTAGGATGGTCCAAGTCCTGCATTTTCACACTCTTTATTTATTTCCTGCTCATTTACCAGGATCCAGGCTCTCAGGTGCCCTTTTGGAAAAACAAAACCTCAAACTTACCAGCCTGTAATAAGGTTCAGAGCAAATATTTATTCACCTGCATTTACAGCAAGCATATCTCGTCTACATTCCCAAGTTCTCAGAAAAGCAGGGTGCATACCCTCAAACGTCTTGTGTTTAAACAAGAACATGTGTGAGTGTAAGCATGTGTGGGTCTGTGAAGGTCTGTGAATGTGCATGTCTGTGACAATACATATGCCTATGAGTGTTCATATATGTGAAGATCCATGAGTATACATGTCTACAAAGGTGTGGCAGTGTGTTCCTGAGTGTATTTGTCTGTAAATGTCTGTAGGTATATATGTCTGCAAAGATGTATGAGTTTGTCAATGAGGGAACATCTGGGGGGCTTGCTATGAGAGTATGTGCATAGGGGAGTTGAGCATTGTACATGTGTGGATGTATTGTGTGTCTCTGGGGTCTTGTTCCATATGTGGGTTAGATCAAGCACTTCATAGAAGGAATAGAGTTGAACAATAAATCTGATGGTGTCAGGACTTTACTGAAATCCAAAATTAGGACTGGACAGGATGGGCCATCTGACATCTGTGTGGCAAATGACAGAAACACTACTGAGTAGGCTGGGCACCTGACAGTGGCTACCCACTTCCCTGTGGGTCTCCCTTTTCTCCAGGGTCATTGGCTACTGGCCCATAAGGACAGAGGGTTTGGACAGCCCATGAATACAAATGGTAATAGTGACAAAATGGACCAGCTTTGGGGAGACTGATCAGCTTTGTTTGGGGTGATTCAAGGATTATCTAGTTTTGGATTAAGGGGATAGGAATATCCATGGTGGACAAAGGTCATTGACTGAAGGCTAATGGACAGAGGTGCTCATTAGCATGGGGAGATATTTCAGGAATCCCAGGTGCTAACTTAACAGGTTCTGATCCCAGGAAAGGAAGCTGAACCTGTAATCTAACCAAGGCTGCATGGCATTCTGCAGGTATAGGGTGTGGGGTGTGGAATCCTCCAGGTTGAGGAGAGGAAGCCTCATTGACAAAGGGAGTTGGCCATTTTGCGCCAAGCTCAGAAGGCTATCTGGACAATGGCAGACTTTGACTTTAATTATCAGATCAACCCTCCTTAGACCCTTCCCTCCCACCCCACGCCATCCCATCCCATCTTACCCCACCCCACCCTATCCCACCCCATCTTATCTGCTGTTCCTCATAGTGCAAACAGGTCAGCATTTTCATTCCTTTTTCAGACACGGATATCAAGTTCTGGTCAAACATGCTGAGCAGCTTGTTAAGAACACATGCTTGTGAAGAGCCATTTCCACTTCCACTCATTTCAAGGCCTACTTGCCACAGAACTCACTCTGAGGACTAAAGATCTCGAGAATCCACAGTGACAAAGTCAGGATGAAATCCACCTGTGCAGTTACAGCTCTGTTCCCCATTATGCTCCGTCCTTGCCTCCCTCCTCTCCTCTCCCTTGATGTTCACTGAAAATGGAAAATTACCTATGTAGCCATTGACCTCCAGTTTATGAGTGGGGCACTGCTTGCCCTTGAACTTTTGGCTAAACAGGTTAGAGGCAGCTTTTAAGAGTGACCTCATACATCATGAAGCAAACACATGTCAGTGGCTCTCCAGCCTCATCCTGACGCAAACACTTTTGTCTCTTTACCGAAACTCACAGAAAAGTGTTTTAATAGAATTATTTAAATAGCACACATGATGTTGTTAAGATTTTGACCTTAGGTAAAGTAGTGCTTTGGGCCAACTAATTTTAATGTGTCGGCCATCTGACTACCACAAAGACACAGCCACTTATTTTTTTCTGGGTAAAGTGTAAAATAGCTGTCAAGCTAGCTCTTTGGGTGATAATAAGCATCCAATTATTACTAAAAGTGGTCCAGGCGAGCAGCCAGTCTTCTGAGAGGCATTCACAGAGCTCTGTGTAGGATACAGCTGGGTTCAAGGGGAGAAAAATAGAAACATATGTTACTGTTTATTGTACATCTGCACAGCGAGCTCTCCCCCATTGTCATTCCCTTTTTAAGGAAGAAGAAACTGAGCCCTCTCATAGGCAGACAGGCAGCTGGGATGTCCAGTTCTCCTCTTCAACACAGGGTGGGATGGAACTTTCCTCCCTCTTTGATGTTAATAACATGCAATTTCCATGTGCAAGTAGTTTCCTCATCAGCAACAAAGGAAAAGCAGGACGTAACCCATAATCTGCGGAGAGAATCTAACATAGTAATGTACACAATGCAATAATGTACACAAAGCTAGAGGGCACGATGTAGAGTGCTTCCTGCTAGCTGCCACTATCTTTATGGTGATGATTGTCAGCTGAACCTCTTCAGTAGCTCTTGTTGTGTAAGTCTTGGTCAAACTTCTCAGCTCTGCATTTCAGGCTCCTCCCTCACCCTCGTGCTCCTGTCATGGCTCAAGGAAACTGTGAAAGGAGGCCAAGACAGGAAAGGATGGGAGCTGCTTAGCCTCAAGTCACTTGGTCCCAATTAGGGTGGAGTCTGCCTTTACTGACCTAGGTTAACCCCACAGGCACCATTCAGCAGGGAGAGCTCAGCCATTGAAGGCCAAGTGGATGGCAGTGCTACAATTAGCATTTGTCTTTGTGCCTATTGTTGGAGGCAGTTCCTAGTCACTCAGTCTGGGTGAAATTACACTGAGAGAAGACAAGCCCACCCATCATCTCCCTCCCTGAGTGCCACAGTATACACTGGACAAGGTGCATGGCGCAGGGAAGGACAAAGGAAAGGAGCAATAGGTGGACTGGAAGGAAAAAGACTGAAATTTGAAGTATCACAATTCCCACACCGAGTCTCCTGTTTTTCCCATTTTATATCATCTAGCTTAAACATCTAGATTTAACCAGTTTATGAGCATACCAAGAGTAAAGAGAAATCAAAAACCCTTTCATTTTCTGGTCCAAGGAAGAGGAAAGGTTCCTGGGGTCATGCAAAATGAGGGGAGCCATTGGCTTGTAAATCTTTGCTATTGCCAACGTATGAGAATAAGACCACTACTACAATTTTGAGCTGAATTTGAATAAATTTAATTAAATACTGGCCAGGATGATGGACGCTGGCCACGTCCGTTTCAGGGTTTCCAGACAGTGGCCACGGTGCTTATAAAGGCAAATGGTAATTTAAAATGCTTACAAAGGCAAACCCACAAGGCTACAGACTTCCCACTTTCATCCTATGGGGACAAACACACATCCTGATATAATTCCTGCCTACATACCTTCAGCCTATATGTGATCACGCATATTCAGTGCAGTTGGGCCAACCATACTTGTTTAGGGAATTGAACGCATGTGGCTTGTTATGCTATCTGAACAACAGTCCCCAGCATTTCAGGAGGTATCCATCCTCAGGCAAGAGGCTTACAGGTTAGAGACATGTTTGTTTTATGGATCTCTTAGGCACAGTACTTAAAACCTAAAACATAAACTTTGGCTCCCACACTTTCCCACCCCAACATCGAGGCAATATCACAGTGTCCTTAGCAACAGCAAAGGGTACAACAGCTACTTAGAGCTCCAGGGATGGGAACTCTTCCCATGGACTAGAAAAGCCATGGTCTCTACAGAATGGCATCTCCCTGTCAGCTTTAACTTGACATAACTTGGTCTCTGTTTCAGTCTGTTCTTGGATATTATACTAAAACACTTGAGGCAGGCTAGTTTTTTTTTTTAAGTTTACTTGTGTTTTTATTTGTGGGTGTGTGTATGTGCCCATGCATGTGGAGGTCAAACATTGATGGTGGGTATCTTCCTTTCTAGTTTCTGACCTTATGTTTTGAGATACGAGCTCCCATTGAACTTGGAGCTCACAGACTGGTTGCGCTGGCTGGGGCCACTGGAGGGCCAGCAACCCATATGTTTCTGCCCCTCCCTCCCAGCAGTGGGGTTATAGACTGTGCTGCCTTGCCAGAGGAATCCACATTCAATTTCTCATGCTTGCACGGCAGGCACTTTACAGTGGGAGCCATCTCTCCAACGAGAGAGAGAGAGAGAGAGAGAGAGAGAGAGAGAGAGAGAGAGAGAGAGAGAGAGAGAGAGAGAGCCATCCTTGATTCTGTTATTTCACGCTGGAGAGCCATTTTGTAAAGTCCCAAGGTGGCATATGGCAAGAGGCAAGGAGCAGGCGTGTCTGTCTGCCTGGTCTCTTGCCTTTTCTTGTAAGACATATTAGGATTCAAGCTCTATCCTAAAGGCCTTACTGAATCTTAATCTTGTGACAAAGACCCCACCTCTCTATATTAGAGTTGGGTAGGTTTTTTTCCCTCTTAATATCTGACCATGGGGATTAAACTCAGATTCTATTCATTCACATTAGCCTCACGCTCTGTGTCATTGTCATTGTGCTGCAGGATAGAAAGCCAAAGAAAGCTTTCCCTTTGAAAGCATATTGATATTTTTAGTTAACGTACAAAATAATGAGTCTTGTTACATTTTCATATATACTTATAGTTTCATATACACTTACAGTTTGTCTGTATTTACCCCACCACTCTGAGCCTTGTCTTTTTCTTCCCTCTTCCCCTTAAAAGAAAAATATTCTATTTTTTAAAAAAAATAGCAAACGTTGGCTGCTTTAGTTACTACTGGTACTTGCAGGAACATTGTTGTACTAAGAATTGATTCATGTTCTAAAGAGGTCCTCTGAGCAATGGGAGAAACAAACTCTTAATGTCACACCAGATTCAGACAGCAATACCAAATCTGTACGAACTGACCTGAACCAAAAGTCCAGGAAATGGAGACGGACCAGATCCCAAGGGCAGAGCTGGGCCAGACTGGTTATGTGTTGCGATAAAGCAAAGTGCAAATTTTACTCTTGGACCTAGCTAAGACATAAATTATCATACGTAATGTTGAAAATATTCAGGATGTGATCCAAAACAACTTAACAAAGAAGAATATCGGTATATAAAGGAAAGACTAACCAACAACTGCCAAGCCCAAGGTGACATAGAAGCCAATACCACCTAGTCATACTTTATTTAGTTATTGTAATTTTCAGTTCCCCCCCAAAATAACTTGTCTCATTCTTTTCTCTACTGTCTGTTCCTTTAAGAAGACATTCAACTTTTCCACTGATTTCAAGAGAATTTGGCCTTACTTCATGGAACGTGGTTATGAAACCAGAGTTACCATCTTTATCCAGTAGTTTTAACCCAGGGCCTTCTTTTTCTTAACCAGCTGTTTCAAAGAAAAATGGCACTTGGAATGCAGACTTTAGATTAATAAGAGCAGGACCTGTGAAGAAAGGGGGAGGGTGGGGGGGTAATGCTTTCAATCAAAAGGGACTCCCTGTAGGGAGCTTCCCTGGGGAGGAGTAAGATGAGACTTGAGGGGCTGGGGAGGTGGTGAAAACTCATCCTGCTCTTGCAAAGGACCTGAGTTTGTTTCCAAGCACCTACATCAGGATGCTCACAACTGCCTGGAACTCCAGCTCTGAAGAGTCTGACACCCTCTGGCTTCCATGAGCACACCTGTGCGCGCGCGTGCGCGCGCGCACACACACACGCACACGCGCGCACACACACACACACACACACACACACACACACAGCACACGATTAAAATAAGTATATTAATGAAGGTGAGATTTGAAGGAAGACTCTCGGTTCTGTAAACAGTCCTGTCCCCACATCTCAGATCAATAATATTCAAGCAGGCGATTGACAGTCACCTGGCACCAACCTTAAGCAATGATCAAGAGAGATGTTGTTCGGAAGAGTAGTATATCAAAGTAAAGACTCCTACTTGTGTGACCTCCACAGTAGATCTGCCTCTTGTACTACAATGCTCCCTGTGTTTGGAACTAATGAAAGTCCAGACATCCTCAGGGTTCTGGAACATTCTGTATCAGACCTGCCCCACTGCAAGTCATGCTATGGGGTGGCAGAGAATGACCACTGATAGACACCAGGACAATGTTAACAGACACTCCTGTGACCTTCACACCTGGTTCTGGAAACTGCATGCAGACAGTCAGTGTGAACTCCAACTACCAGCAAAGTCCCCGCGTCTCTGAGCATCACTCCTCTGCCATAGCCCAACCTGAGGAGACTGCCTGTTCTCCCGGTAAGCCACTCTCCCCGGGTCCTCACCCCACACCTCCCCCCACATTGTGGAACCCCACAGCTGCACTGGAGGCACCAAGCTCAAGGACAGGCCACATGGAGGAGAATGAGAGCAGCCCAGCCCACTCACCCCCAGGCCCAGCTCTGTGACCTCTGGAACCTTCGCCCAGTCCAGCTGCAGCAGATGTGCCCATTGGAGGAGCCCAGCAGAGAGTCAAGGGCAGAGAGGCTACCTGCCAGTGCCCAGGCACCAATAGGTTATGGGAGGAGGCAGAGGTTAGAAGTCAGTGTACGTCACAGTGGGCCCTCGCAGTGTGCTTATCACACAGTCTGTGGCCCTGGGCTTGTTTCCCAGCAAGAAGAGAAAATGGCATAGCTCGCAGTGCAGCCCTGTTCACACACACACACTGACATTTCCCCCCTTTCCCTTCAGGTACTGATTTCCTTTAGGGATGCATTTGTTTGCTTTTCAGCTTGGTCACAGATGATTTTCAAGAGCTGAGGGATGTCCCCATGAGAATGCCCAGGATGGTTCAGTGACAGCCAGTGACCTGTAGGAATAATGTGACAGCTCTCAGACAAGAACCTTGGATCTGTTCACCCTGTGTATTCTGAACTTTCTGCAGGGCACAGACATAGAACACAACACAGAGAGGGGTCAAGGGAGTGGGAGAGACAGAAAGTGGTGCAGCCTCTGAAGGTCCCAGGCCAGACAGCCTCTCCCTGTCTCTGGGCAGCTCCTAAACAAGGACCTGGAGACAGTGCTTGTGAGGGCCACTGAGGAGCTAGGTATCCTCTTTTTTATTATTATTATTATTTTCTTTATTTACATTTCAAATGCTATCCCGAAAGTTCCCTATACCCCACCCCTGCCCCTGCTCTCCTACCCACCCACTCCCACTACTTGGCCCAGGCCTTCCCTTGTGCTGGGTCATATAAAATTTGCAAGACCAAGGGGCCTCTCTTCCCAACGATGACTGACTAGGCCATCATCTGCTATATATGCAGGTAGAGACATGAGCTGTGGGGGTACTGATTAGTTCATATTGTTGTTCCACCTATAGGGTTGCAGACCCCTTCAGTTCCTTGGGTAATTTCTCTAACTCCTCCATTGGGGTCTCTGTGTTTTATCCTATAGATGACTATGGGCACCCACTTCTATATTTGCCAGGCACTGGCATAGTCTCACAAGAGATAGCTATATCAGTGACCTTTCGGCAAGTTCTTGCTGGGATATGCAATGGAGTCTGCGTTTGGTGGCTGATTATGGGATGGACCCTCGGGTGGGGCAGTCTCTGGGTTGTCCATCCTTTCGTCTTAGCTCCAAACTTTGTCTCTGTCACTTCTTTCATGGGTATTTTATTCCTTATTTTGGGGAGGAATGAAGTATCCACGTGTTGGTCTTCCTTCTTCTTGATTTTCTTGTGTTTTGGAGATTGTTTCTTGGTCATTCTAGGTTTCTGGGCTAATATCCACTTATCAGTGAGTGCATATCAAGTGAGTCCTTTTGTGACTGGGTTACCTCACTCAGGATGATATCCTCCAGATACATCCATTTGCCTTAGAATTTCATAAATTCATTGTTTTTAATAGCTGAGTAGTACTCCATTGTGTAAATGCACCACATTTTCTGTATCCATTCCTGTGTTGAGGGACATCTGAGTTCTTTCCAACTTCTGACTATTATAAATTGGGCAGCTATGAACATAGTGGAGCATGTGTCCTTATTACCAGTTGGAACATCTTCTGGGTATATACCTAGAAGAGGTATTGATGGATCTGCCAGTAGTACTATGTCCTACTATGTTTTCTGAGGAACCGCCAGACTGATTTCCAGAGTGGTTGTACAAGCTTGCAATCCCACCAGCAATGGAGGAGTGTTCCTCTTTCTCCACATCCTCGCCAGCATCTGCTGTCCCCTGAATTTTTGATCTTAGCCATTCTGACTGGTGTGAGGTGGAATCTCAGGGTTGTTTTGATTTGCATTTCCCTGATGATTAAGGATGTTGAACATTTTTTCAAGTGTTTCTCAGCCATTTGTTATTCCTCAGTTGAGAATTCTTTGTTTAGCTTTGTACCCCATTTTTTAATGGGTTTATTTGAATTTTTGGAGTTCAGCTTCTTGAGCTCTTTGTATATATTGGATATTAGTCCCCTATCAGATTTAGGATTGGTAAAAATCCTTTCCCAATCTGTTGGTGGCCTTTTTGTCTTATTGACAGTATCTTTTGCCCTACAGAAGCTTTGCAATTTAATGAGGTTCCATTTGTTGATTCTTGATCTTACAGTGCAGGCCATTGCTGTTCTGTTAAGGAATTTTTCCCCTGTGCCCATTTCTTCGAGGCTTTTCCCCACTTTATCCTCTATCAATTTCAGTGTCTCTGGTTTTATGTGGAGTTCTTTGATCCACTTAGACTTGAGCTTTGTACAAGGAGATAAGAATGGTTCAATTCATATTCTTCTACATCCCACAGGCCTTCTTATGTTCACCCTGGTCTCGTTGCCCACCTTTGAGGTTTCCCATTCTACCTCTGCATCCATTTTTTTAAATTTAATTAATTTATTTCTTTTACTTATTCACTTTACATCTTGCTCACTGTCCCCTCCTGGTTACCTCCTCCCACAATCCTTCCCCCATACCCCTTCCCCTTCTTCTCTGAGTGGTGGCCCCCAGACATCCCCCAACCCTGGCACCTCAGGTCTCTTCGAGGCTATGGGCTTTCTCTCCCTCTGAGGCCAAACAAGGCAGACTAGCTAGTAGAAAATATCCCACAAACAGGCAGCAGCTTTCGGGATAACCCCGTTCCAGTTGTTTGGGACCTACATGAAGGTCAAGCTGCACATCTGCTACATATGAACGGGGAGGCCTAGGTCCAGCCCATGTATGTTCTTTGGTTGGTGGTTCAGACTCTGAGGGTCCAGGTTAGTTGACTCTGTTGGTCTTCCTGTGGAGTTTCAATCCCCTTTCAAGGCCCGCAATCTTTCATCCTATTCTTTCATCTGTGTTCCCAAGCTCCATTCACTGTTTAGCTCTGAGTGACTGTATCTGTCTGAGTCAGCTTCTGGGTGGAGCCTCTCAGAGGGGAACATACTCCTGTCGGACTTTGAGACTGGGTTGCCTCACTCAGGATGATAGTCTCAAGTTCCATCCATTTGCCTGCAAATTCATGATCTATTGGTTTTTAATAGCTGAATAGTATTCCATTGTGTAGATGTATCACATTTTCTTTATCCATTTTTCAGCTGAGGGACAGTCAGGTTGCTTCTAGTTTCTGGCTATTATGGATAAGTACCATAGACACAGTTTAGCAAGTGTCTTTGTGAGATGTTGGAACATCTTTGGATATATGCCCAGGAGTGTTATAGCTATGTCTTGAGGTAGAACGATCCCCAGTTTTCTGAGAAAATGCCAAATTGATTTCCAAAATGGTTGTACAAGTTTACACTCCCACTAGCAATGAAGAAGTGTTCCCTTCGCTCTACATTCTTGCCAGCAATGTTCTATTTCTTGAGGTTTTAATCTTAGCCATTGTGATTGGTGTAAGATGGGACCTCAGAGTTGTTTTGATTTTCACTTCCCTGATTACTAAGGACTTTCACTCTGTTAATGCTACCTATCCATGAGCATGGACGATCTCTCCATCTTCGGATACCCATTTTTAATGGTTCCTCTTCAGCCGCTGTGAAATGGCTGTCCTTAGAGGAAGGCGAAGACCTTACAACAACTGACAAATTCTTCTGTTTCAGTGCTCTAAAGGGGAATATTCAGGGCCTATTCAGGGTCCCACCACTGCAGTTACTGAGCTAGTTTAGAGGACACAGACCTTCCATGCTGCTCACTGTGGTAGAATTTCTATCTAGACTCAGAAGGGAACTAGCTGTGCTATTGGACTTCTGCCCCGACTCTGGGTCCTCCTCAGGCTCTGATTTTCTGTGTTGGTTTTTATAATTGATGTGTTGATGGCTGGCGTGCTGAGACTCTGCTGAGGGAAGCAGAGATTCTATCTGTGTTTTGTAGAATAGAGAGGAAGTGTGGCTGTTGATAGAATCAGCTATATGTGGTCTCTCAAGGTAATAGTGAAGCCCTCTCCCCCATTGTATGGAGTTCCAGAGAAGATAGATGCCAACCCTTTATTCTGCTGCTGGCCTGATGTAGGCCCTACATCCTTTCCTCTGTAGAAGCCACTGATTTAGTCTTCCTACTTTCTTTGTGCTCAGGGAGTAGCTCCATATCTTCTTCTTCTTAGCCACATCCATCAACAGCTCCTCCATGATACTCTCCAAGAAGCAGCTTATGATAGCAAAGGATGAAGAATTCCCATAGAAGATCTATAGAAGATCTTCCTTCCCCTTACACATATTGGTGTGATTGCTGGACCATGACATAAGAGCCTGTGTAGTTCTGAAAGACACTGCAGAGTGCATTCCACCCAAGGCTTGATGTTGCCAGCACCTCAGATTTTCACCATGCTAACAGGTATGTAGTTGTAATTTCCATTTGCCATCTCCCTTGTTGTCATTTTCATATGCTATCTCATCATGTGTAGTCTCATGTGTTCTTCAAAGTTAGGTTGTTTGATTTTGTATTGTTGTGTTTTAAGGGTTCTTTGTATATTTGGATAACTGTCATGTATCCAAAAAAATTTGCAAATTGCTCCTCCCAATCTTTAGCCTGCCTTCTTATCCCATTGGCAATGTCTTTACAGAACCTATTTCCCAAGTGGGATCTTGATTGGGACTGCATTGAACCTAATGACCAATCTGTCTGGTTGATAAATTACTGGTCTTCTACGTCTCATGAAGAACAAGCTGAGAGCTAGCAAAAGAGGTGTGTTGCTGGGCTAGGAAGGATGACTGAGTCACATCATTCATGACACATGGCATTTCTTTCACTCTTCTGGCAGGTCTAAGTCACAGGCAGCCAAAGGCAGTTACAGATCTTCCTCTGTCATGAGGCTGTCAACACACATCTCTGCACAGATGTGTATGCTGGGGTCTGTGACTCTACACAACAAGGAATGTCGTCATAGGCCTCCTTCTTCTCTGAAGTACAAGAGAAACTTTATTTTACTGCAGAAACCGAGGTTACATAACAGTATTGTAGCTTTCACAGAGATGGCTCCTCCCCAGCACTGGGCAATGTAGTAGCAGGCAGTGGCAGAAGACATGCAGACCAATAATAGCCTTTCACTTCTGTCACCAGCAGCTCCCTGCCTGCCCCTGTGTTCTCCCCAAGGCTCACAGGGCTATGTTCCATCTACCTCCTACCAATAGAGGCCTCTTCACATTTTCTTCCTAACTTACAATTCTCAAGGATAAAATTAGGCCAGAGATCTGATGTTCCTTGGAAGCTGCTTCAAGAGTGGGCGGCTATGGGCCATTAATGGCAATGATAAGTTAAAATGAAACTAATAAAATTGGCAATGAGTATGGGAAGCAGAAGCCTTCCTGCTGATGATCTCAATATCTGGTTATGTCTTTCTGTTTTGATAATTGTTTCAGGCCACACAGTTATATCTATATTTAAACTAATGTTTCATTTTTCTCACCTAAGTATATCCTGATCTTCTCTGGTGACTTTTGACAAATGACAGGTGGCTATGTGGCCCAGCTCCTGCTACCCTCTTTGGAGGATGCTCTAGGAACAAGGAGCCCCTCGGGTCCTTCTGTTTGCACAGTGTTCTAGTCTCTCTGGAGTAGTCAGACAATGTGATCTGAGCCCTCCCTCCCTGGCAGCAAGCCCATTTTTGGCAGCCACTGAGCATGTTCATCTTGTCACTCTTGAGTGTGTGCCTAAGAAACAGTCAAATAAGAAGACTAAGCTAGGGCACTGAGTGAGAACTTAAGGTTCATGTAATGCGCTCTTCTGTGTGAATCCTACCTTCCATTGAGGGAAGTGGTAACTTAGGAAGTCAAGGCTCTGGCAGGTGGCTCTTTTCACTTTCCACCATCAAGACAGACTGGGTGTTCCTCTGCTCCTCAGTTTCCTCATCTGTGAGATGTAGTCAATGGTGTACACCTTCTCAGAGATCTCCTTAGAAATGTAAGTTGATGTCCATTTTCTGACAGAAAATGAATTGAATTCTGTCTTAACAAGAGGTACAAGTGGACTGGCCTATAAACTGAGTTTTATGGATTTTTGTTGTTGGCTTTGTTTTACAGTAAATGGTGTTGATGCCAGGATCAAATCTAAGGACTTGAGGTACATACTAGGCAATTATTCTACTATGGAGTTATGTTCCAGCTCTTGAAGAATGTGTGTGTGTGTGTGTGTGTGTGTGTGTGTGTGTGTGTGTGTGTGTGTGTTTTAGTAGAAAAAGAACTTGCAAATAAATAAAAGCACCATTCAACAAAATTAGCAAGACTCAAATACCTCTACAACTTAATGAGCTATACAGTTAGAACAGGCATTCAGAGCAAATCGATGGAGCTTCACATTCAATTTTTTTATTATATTTTCAAAATGAAGTATCTTTAGCTTGAAATTTTCAGTCTGTGGGTTTGCACTAGGCACTTTGATCATTACTGTGACCAAATACTTGACCATAGAAAATGCCTTGTTCTGCCTGGTCCCTAGTCTACACAGGCAGAGGACTAGGGTAAAAAGGTGAGAGTGAGGTATCCAGAACATCCAATGTAGAAGAGAGCTGTTGTGAGAACGAGGCTCTCTCCTATGGCCCAGGTACTTTCAGCTTCTGCAGATGGTAGAACTAGAAGCAGTTACTAGGAAATGCTTGTTGTTCTTCATCTGTCACAGATAAGAAAAGGACAATTCAGAAGGACAAAGTGATGTGCCTGAGCCTCCCCACCTGAGCTCTGTAATCCCTGTCCCCAGCCACAGAAAGCTAGTTCTTTTTCAGTTGGTTGAGATTCCCACACAGAATCTTTTGTGTATAATTTGGCTCTAATGTCAGGGCTGGTTTTCTTTAGAAAGCTCTCTTTAGGGGGGATAATCTCACGCAGTTTTAATGAAAGATCATGTTTCTATTTTCTAGTGCTGTTAGTTACCACGAGCACAAACTTTCATTTTTAATGCAGCATGATTCACAGGAATGCTTGACTTTTAAAAAAAAAATAAGAAAAAGTTCCCTGGTAAAAGCTTTAAGACAAAACTAAATGAAGATAGGAAACAAACATGTCTAAAACATAAATGAGAAGTTGGTTTGGTATTTGTTTCCGCAAAAGCAAAGCCCACCAGATCAACTACTGTTGTCAAGCTGTTTCTGGACTTTGTGCTGAATATTTTTCTGTACCCTTGACTTCTGCCTCCATGCAACATCTAGCTTTTCCAAAGCAAGGAAGGGCCTGAGTGCGGAAGGGAGCTAGCAAAATGGCAATGGAGAAGCTCAGAGGCATCTGTTAGTAGACGGTACAATCCTTTCTCCTTTCTCCCTGCTGCAAAGCCTACTCTACTGTCTGGTCTCACTTCCCATTCCGGTTGATTCTGACTGATTCAGGCCTGAGGCCCTTCTCAGAGGAGGGCTCAGCCCTTCAGTCATCTGCCGCAGGCACAAGCAGCATCTATGCTTTATCCATGGGATCCCCAGCTACTAGCAGGGAAGAGGCTAATGGTAGTATGCCCAGGGATCCCTCGGGACCACTTTGGAGGCCTCTTTAGCATCCTCTTGGAATACCCACATTTACAAATGGTAAGTAGACACCACAAGCCTAAGAGAACACAGTCCACTTAACAGATGAGGAAACTGGGTAGGCTACTTCATTTTGGGAAGTTGGCTGATGTCCTAGATCCATTGAAAGAGCGGAACCAGGAAAGCACTATGGACCAGTGTGTCTCAACCTGTGAACTGCAGCCCTGTGGAGGTCAGATGCCCTTTTCTCAGGGGTCGATTAAGACTTTTAGAAAATACAGATATTTACATTGTGATTTATAACAGTAGAAAATTACAGTTATGAAGTAGAAACAAAAATAGTTTTATGGTTGGGGTTCACCACAACATGAGGAACTGTGTTGAAGAGGAACTGAATTAGGAAGGTTGAGAACCACTGATCTGAACTATTGGATTAAAGTCCACCCTTTCATCCATTGCCCAGGCTGCTTCAAAAATGGTACATGGGTGGCATTTTTTCATCTGGAACAAGCTTTGTTAGAGAAGAGAGAACAAGCAGGATACTAGTAATGGGAAGAGAAATCAGTACATCCATGTTGGACAAATGCTTGCTACTTCGTCTAAGGAAACACATACATCCATGGTACAATCCAGCTGTTCTATTTTAAGTCATACACCAAAGAGAAATCCATGCAGCCAAAGGACACAGACAAGGAAGGCATGTCTCTCTTAATACTACTTACACCCAAACTCCGAGGACCACACATATGCCCATCAACAAAGAATGGGCAAGTTAATCACAGGAGAGCCGTATAGTGGTGTGCGGCACACCACGGTATCAAGGAACCTTGGGATTGGCATACTGGTATGTTTCCCACTTTCTGTTGTAACTATTAAATGCTAAAATTCAGTGTGGATTCAGTGACTTAAAGCAAGCAAGTAAGTTAGCAAACAGAACTCATAGGCCTTTCATAGGAAGTTAGAGTGTGTATTGTCGGTTATGGCTAGAAGTGGGCACAGCAGGTTTCTGGGGATGCTAGCGGAATTGCATCCATTGGATGGGCCCCCTATAGTGACCAGAAGAGCTAGAGTGAGCAAGGAGGCTGGCAGCTGGAATGGAGCCTCCTGTGCACAGCACTCAACTCCAGCCACTTTCTTCTTGGAGTTCCATGTTCCTCCAGGGCCAGGCTTGGCTGGGCGATGTCTATGCCTTCCTCCTGAAGGTGGATGCTGAGGTTTTTGTAAGTCCCTGTGGAGAAGACAACAGCCCATAGAACCTCCAGGTCTGGGACTACAGCAGGCTCCTCCTAGGTTCTGCTTCTTATGACTCCCTGGTTTGCTCAGTGCTAAGGGTCCTGCCTTCATAGTAGAGCTCTCAATTAGCAGGCATCTCGGCTTCTGAATTTAGTTGCTTCTGGATCTCACCCACTACACTGCACCCTCAGTACAGTCTTTTCTGGCTCGGCATAAACATCTCCAGTGACAGAGGACTTGCTACATTGCACATAATCCCACAAACCAAGAGATATTGGCTCCATCAAAGGTTCAAAGTTTATCTTTATGTCACTGTGACATGGACACCAGAGATTTGATAGGAGCTCAATTTTGATGCAAAGGGACACTCTGAGGAGTCACACCCCTCTCAACCTCCCTGACACGGAGAACCTAATGTTCAGCAGATCCTTTGCTGAGAATGCACTCCTGGGTGGGGTGAGATGAGGCCCAACCACTGGAGTTCATAGCTTTATGGCGGAAGAAGGCTGGGCTGTATGTCGACAGGAGATAGTGGCTAGGATGGTTTATCTCAGAACCTCGATAAACCATGAGAGATTATTGAATACCCTGAAGGTGTTGCTAGATCAGTAACTATCAATATTAAAAATCAAGACCAGGGACTAGAAAGATAGTTCATCAGTTAAAAGCACATATTGTTCATACACAGGATTTGAGCTCAGTTCACAGCACCCATCTCAGCTCCAGAGAGAGCTGATGCCTTTGACCCGAGTGGACTTCTGGACTCATGTATACACACCCCACCCAGCTCCCCATATACACGTAATTTAAGGGAATTTTTAAAGAAGAAAACCCAAACTATGTGTTTTTGAAGCACTCATTTGGAATTTATTTCACCCTATAAATAAATCCATCTATTTTCCAACTGAAAGAACCAAACTGAATAACAGTAGTGGCATTTCCGTGTATCCCCATATCACCTGGTTTTCAGGAAGACAGGACTCACATGTCATGAAGCCATTGATAAATGACACTTCAGACCTAAATGGAGATAAGAGAGATGGACTAATGTTGTGAAAATAGCTTTACTTTCTGAACTGTCAAAGGACTCCAAGGGTACCAGGGACAGTTTTAGAATCTCTGGTTTAGTGTTTAAGAAAACATATTTTGGCATCAGACCGACTGTCCAGATTCAATCCTATTTCCCTCGTCTCAGAAACAGTCCACACATTCAGTGTGGTCATCCTTGCAGCAGGTGCTCACTGTATTCTCTGACTTTGTCCTAATTATATCACGGACTGATTAATACTGCCTGACTGTTACTCAAACAATTCAAGCAGAAGATCTGAACTTCCCACAGGAGAATTCTGAACAGTCGGTAATGGAGACTTCAGGCCACTGGAGTATGTCAATCTTGCTTCACTTTCCCAAGCAACTCATATGGAAGAACTCTTGCTAAAGCATGGGACTTTGCTATCAAGATATTGGTCAAAACACAAGTGACTCCATCATTTTGAGACTTGGGCCCATTTCCCTCTCAGATCATTTTGCCTCTTCTATAAAATGAGATTCCTAAGACTTCCTCTCTCTCATGGATTTGTCATGGGGATTAATTAAGACAAAGCTGGAATGCACTCTACCCTCTATCTGGTGCATAGTTATGCTTGACAAATGTTAGCTGATCTCTCGTAATTAACTCTCAGTTAATCACAGGATTTTCATTTAGTATGGTGAGATTTAGCAGCAAGAATGGCCAAGATAGATACTTTTTAAAAAAGGACAATATTTAGTCTTTAAAACAAAAACGGGAAAAGAATGGAGCCAGGTAAAACAACAGTAAGAATGTCCCCCAAAGTCATAAGGAATCATACTATCAACTCTCTACCGAAAGATACCTGTGATACAGTAAATCGTGGTATAAATATTTCAATATAGTTCGAATGAAATTTTCCCAACTGAGCTGGCAATATGCCCTCTTAGAGACAAAGACCGTGGAACAAAATTCCAGCAACAGACATGGGAAACTCTGCTTTGGGCTGTTGATCAGTATTGTCCAAGGAACTCCCAAAAGGATCGTGGCTAGCACAGGGGCCGGCCCCAGCAGGTTTTAGAAGCAGGTGTCATGATATTATCCGCACTAGCACCTCAGCTCTTGCTAGGGTTAATCTAATCTCCATCTCCCAAAAATATCTTCTGTCTTGTTCCCCGAACGGGATGGGGGAGCAGCCACTTGGGGGCGCCGTGGAGAATGCAGAGACCCCATACCTGACTGTGACTTCATCTGAATGCAGTCCTAGCTCCCAACAAACACTCCTCGGATATGACAGCTGGAATGGGGTCCCTGACAAAGGCAGGTCTAGACATGTGGGCCTTGGCCATGGTTGGGGTGGTTCAGTGCTACAAGAATCCACCTAACAAGGATGCAGCTCTAATGGAAGCTGCCCAGGCCAGTAACGTGCAGGAAGTCAGGAGGCTGTTGTCAGAGGGTGCAGATGTCAAGGCAAGGCACAAACTTGGCTGGACATCACTGATGGTGGCAGCCATCAGCCTCAATGAGAGTGTGGTACAGGCCCTGCTTGCTGTGGAGCTGAGCCAAACCTTGGGGATGGCTTCAGCGGTGTCTACAAGACTGTCAATGAACAGGGAGTCCATTCTTTTGGAAGTCTTAGCCATTCGAGAGGATGACTTCAACAATCGACTAAACTACCAGGCTAGCTTCAAAAGCTGCACAGCCCTGCACTATGCTGTCCTGGCCGACAACTACAGCATCATCAAGGAGCTGTTGGATGGAGGAGCCAACTCCCTTCAGAGGAATACGATAGGACACACAACCCTGGGTTATGCCCAAGAAAGGGAGGTTATAAAGCTTTTGAAAACTTCTGAGACCAAGTATATGGAGAAGCAGAGGAAGCTTGAGGTAGAGAAGCAACACTGCTTCCCACTGAGCAGCGACTGAAGGAGCCCATCATTGGCCAGGAGAGTGCCATCACCACCACCGTTAGTGCTGTGATCCGGAGGAAAGAGAATGCTGATATGATGAGGAGCACCCTCTAGTCGTCCTCTTCTTGGGATCATATGGAATAGGGAAAACCTAGTTGGCCAAGCAGACAGCCAAGTATACCCACAAAGATGCCAAAAATGGCTTCATCTCACTCCACATGTCTGAGTTCCAGGAGCGACATGAGGTAGCAAAGTTTATTGGTTCTTCACCAGGCTACATCAGCCATGAAGAGGGTGGCCAGCTGACCCAGAAACTGAAACAGTGCCCAAATGCAGTAGTCCTCTTTGATGAGATGGACAAGGCCCATCCAGATGTGCTCACCATCATGCTGCAGCTGTTTGATGAGGGCCGCCTGACAGATGGCAAGGGGAAGACCATTGACTGCAAGAATGCCATCTGCATCATGACCCCCAATGTAGCCAGTGATGAGATCGCCAGCAAGCATTGCAGCTCAGACAGGAAGCTTTGGAGGTGAGCCAAAATCGAATTGCTGAAAACCTTAGGTATGTCCAGATTAGTGATAAGATCACCATCTCAAAGAACTTTAAAGAAAAAGTGATCTGACCCATCCTGAAAGCTCACTTCCTGAAAGATGAGTTTCTGGAACGGATCAATGAGATCGTCTACTTCCTCCCTTTCTGCCACTCAGAGCTCCTCCAGCTGGTCAACAAGGAACCGAACTTCAGGGCCAAGAGAGCCAAACAAAGGCACTACTGTGGGACTTCGGGGTGGCAGACACGTTGGTTGATAGCTACAACACTCACTATGCTGCCCACTCCATTAAGCATGAGGTAGAGTGTTGTGTGGTAAACCAACTGGCAGCAGCCTGTGAGCAGGATCTGCTACTGGGGGCTGCACCCTGCATATCACTGTGGAGGACTCAGAAAAGCACCTCCTCAAGAGCCCTGAGCTGCCCTTACCCCCAGCTGAGAAGCATCCACCTACATTGTGACTCGAGATCATTGATAAGGACAGCAAGACCCTCAAACTGGACATCCAGACACCACTTCAACCCGAGGAGGTGTGCTACACCATCTAGCATCCACCTGTCTTTCTGTGCCCTGAACATCTAATAAAGGCCCTTTACGGTGGCATGACAACTGGAAAAAAAAAGAAAGAAAAGAAAGAAAGAACTCCCAAAACATTATAGGCAACTGCTATTGCCTTGATTGTCCCCAAGACTGTTAAGTATGTCCCTTTTCATGCACTTTCAGATACGGCCCAGAGGCCCCTGAGCTGGAACCGACATGGATGCCGCCTCTCTGGGACTAGCTTTCATAGAACCAGAAGGTGCCCTGTAAGTTTCCATGGGGAAGAGGGAAACAACCAACACTATTACCCATCTTTGATGCCTGTGGACCATAATAATGACAAGAATGGCTTGGATGCTCTAAGGGTGCTGTAGTGTCATGCACTCCTTGGTGGGAACTAACTACTCTCTAATTGGACTTAAGTCCTACTCAACATGAAAGAAGTCATTTTTTGGTACTTAACCAGCTACTCAGGGCCAGCAAAATCATGGATCTCAGAGGAGAACCTACAACCACCCCTTTACTAAAACAGCAGAGTCCCTATCTATATTCTAAACATCTGTCCTTGTACCCAGAGAGGAGTTCTCAGCCCTCATCAAGGAAAATCCCCTTTGCACAGGACAGAGACCATTGCAGAAAAACACAACCATTCAAAATTCAGAGTTGTGAATGTCGTCCCAACTGATATGTCTACAAAGTAACTAAGGCTCATTGCAGGGATCATTGCAGAAGAGGAGGCAAGACTGTAAGAGCCAGAGGATCAGGGAATTTGGTGTGAGATTGTGTTTCCTAGGAATGTCAGAAGCTTCATTCATAGTCTCACCAACATGGTTACCTAAACATAAGCTAAACAAGAACAATGACAATAGCCATGGGTCTTAGGGTTTTATTGCTGTGAAGAGACACCATGACCAAGGCAACTCTTATAAAGGCAAACATTTCTTTAGGGCTGGCTTTTGGTTTCAGAGGTTCAGTCCATTGTCATTATGGTAGGAAGCAAGGCAGTGAGCAGGCAGACATAGTGCTGGAGGAACCAAGAGTTCTGTATCTTGATCCAAACAGAAGGAGACTGTTTCCACATTGGGTGCAGCTTGAGCATATATGAAACCTCAAAGCCCCCCTCCACAGCCTCCTCTAGTAAGGCCACACCCCTAATAGTGCCACTCCCTACGGTCAAGAATTCAAACACATGAATCTAAGGGGGCCATACCTATTCAAACTACCACAGTATGTTAATGAGGATCAGGGGTGGGGAACCACTAGGCCTTATACAAAGAACTATAGGCAACTAAAGAATCCTGAATGTGGGAGGAACAGTCTTCCCCATGGAAGAGTACAGCAATCAGTTATCCAATACCAAATGGTCAGTCCTGAAAACATACATACAAATAATATCATACAGACTGAGCAGGTTGTATTTCTACATTTAAGGACAAAGCACATATATGTATTAACAATTAACTTAAAAGTAGGGTATGAATTTGGAAGAAAACAGGGAAGGATATATGGCAGGTTCGGAGGGAGAAAAGGGAAAGGGGAAATGGTATATTCATATCATAATCTTAAAAGCTTAAAAATTATTAATTATTTTATTTAGTTACATTTCAAATGTTGTCCCCCTTCCTGGTCTCCCCTCTGAAAACTTCCCACCCCATTACCCCTCCCTTTGCCTCTGTGAGGGTGCTCCCCTGCACAGCCACCCACTCCTGCTTCAACACTCTAGCATCCCCCTTTGCCTCCACAGAATCAAGGACCTCCCCTCTCATTGATGCCAGATCATGCAGTCCTCTGCTACATATGAGCCATGGACTGACTCGTGTGTACTCTTTTGGTGGTGGTTTAGTCCCTGGGAGCTCTGAAGGGTCCAATTAGTTGTTCCTTCTCCTATTAGGTTGCAATCCCCTTCAGCTCCTTCAGTCCTTCCCCTAACTCTTCCATTGGGGTCTCCAGCCTCAGACCAATGCTTAGCTGTGAGTATCTGCATCTGTCTTAGCCAGTTATACTAGGGTCCTGACTGCAAGTACTTCTTGAAATAAGCAATAGTGTCAGGGTTTGGTGTCTGTGAATGGAATGAATCCCAAGGCAGGGCTGTCTCTGGATGGTCTTTCCTTAGTCTCTGCTCCATTTTTTTTTTTTTTTTATCCCTGCGTTTCCTATAGACAGGAACAATTTTTGGTTAAGGATTTTGAGATGGATGGGTGGTCCCATCCCTCTAATGGGGGTCATGACTATCTACTGGAGGTGGTCTTTTCAGGTTCTATCTCATTGCTGTTGGGTATTTCGGGTAATGTCATCCTCATTGGGTCCTGGAAGCCTCTCGAAAAAAGCCGAGAATTGAGACATACCTATCAGGAGGCTGGAAAGAAAGCTCAGTTGGTAAATTGCTTGCCTTAGGACCTGAATTCAATCTTCATAATTCATGTAAAACTAGCTAGATAGATTGGCATGGGTTTGTAATCCTAGAATGAGGGAGATAGAGGCAGGTGGAGTCCTGAGGCTCACTGGCAAGCCAGTCTATCCTACTTGGTAAGTACTTGGCTTATGAGAGATTCTGTCTCAAAATAAGGTAGGCAAGCTGAGAAACAACATCAAATGCATCTGTACATAAATGAACATGTACATTCACACACACACACACACACACACACACACACACACACACACACACAGAGCACAAAGTACATATCGTATGTCTACTTATGAAGCTCGTAAAGCTTGTCCATGCTGGTGGAGAGCAGAGTAGCGAGTACCCTGGGAGGAAGCTTCCCAAAGGGAACACACTTGTCCTTTGCTGTTGCCAAGACCAGACTTGAACTCTAGGGCTCAAGCAGTCTCCTTACTTCTGCTGCCTTGGTAGCTAGAACTAGAGACATACACCATTGCACCCATCACACATTGCTTTAACCAAGTATTTTCCTTTTTAAATCGACTTTGTAATTAACCAACGGAAGTTTTTTGTGTATCTATGGAGTACCACGTGATCTTTACCCATATTTGTGTTTTTAAATTTTTTATTCTTTTCTTTCAGAGCTTTATGCCATCAGAGTACTCTGATTGTCTTCTAAAGAATAGAACAGAGTTTCCAAGCCATTGTAATTCTGGGTAGTAGTGGCTTCTTGGAAAAGACTGATAGAATCAACAGCAAATGCTCTAAAATGTCATGGTCATCAATGTTCCAAGTTACTCTCTGTCCTTCCCTCTAATTTTATGACTTAAGTCCTTTCTGGCAGTTATTTTTCATCAAGATCCTTGATAGGCAGCCCAAGCACTGTAATAGATGTGTGTGTGTGTGTGTGTGTGTGTGAGAGAGAGAGAGAGAGAGAGAGAGAGAGAGAGAGAGAGAGAGAGACTGAGCCCAGTCATACAGTCATACATACTAAGCGCACACTCTACTACTAATCTGTCACTGAACTGCTTCTCCAGCCCCCAGGATACACTGTGACCTGCTACCAATGGCTTTTCTGTCGGCCAAGTCACTGTTATTCAATAATGCCATCAGCAGGTACAGAACTCCACCTGCTTTGCAAACATTGCCAAGTGGACACAAGGGGAAAGGTAGAGAATGCTGGACTGGGCTGGGCTCAGACAGGCAGGTCTCAATGACATGGAAACAGCTACACAAACAAATGGCCAGAGTGCAGGAGGGTTGACCCTTGGCAAGGTTGTCTGTGGATGCCTCCTCCTATCAGCAGGTTTCAACTCAATGTCAAGGAGACGTTTACTCAGAGTTCACCTGATATGTAACAGTCCTCTTGTCTTAGCTTCATGTCACATGGTGTTTGATTCCCCCACCCCAATATTTATTTCCAGAAACACATTTCTTGTCTTGTATACCACTTGTATTCTCTTACTCCCACCCCTAGTCACACAGTGAGATTTCCTGGTTGACAAAAAGGAATCACCGAATGAATGAGTGAATTACATACCCTGTGTATATTGTTAAATTAAATCATTAGTCTATAATAATTTGAGAAGAACAGGCAAAACTGACTAATGTGATACATGTAATCACTGTCTTGAAGGTATTAGAATTTTTATGAGATTGAGATCAGAAGTCATTTATGAGTATAATGTAGACTAAAATCAACATTAAAGAATTTGTGGTAAAGCCCTAATATATAGAAACATGATGCCTAATTTGGTTCTAGACACTTAGGAGACGAGTGAGTGAGTACTTAGTTTGCCTTGCTGTGGGTGACACAATTGTGTGGACTCATGTCCTGATCTGCATAAAGTGGTGAGAGCTCTCTGCGGATGAGCGTTCATTGCTCTCTGCTTCCTGGTTGCTGATCAGCAGCCGTGGGCTCCTGCTACCATGGTTTCCCTGCCACGGTGGGTTTTGTCTTAAGGTCACCAATACTGACCTTAAATTGCGTTGGTCTGCTGAGTCGGCAACAAAGAAAGTGCCTGAAACATCCATTTCCTGCTTGAAGGCAGAATGATCTCCAGCTCTGCAAGGCCAGAATAAAAATATCCATGCAGCTATGCCCTAAACAATAACTTTTAAATAGTAGCTTCGGTGACATAGAAATACATATATGTACAGAGTAGAACTGTGGGCAAACGTCTGTAAACACACATGCATTTTAGCCACTTACAAATATATACAAAGAATTAAATGCTTGGGAGTGGTAGAACTATGGAGAAGAGATTTGGCCTTTCAAGCTGCAAACAAAAAAGGCCTTGCTTGAGCGGCCATTGTCTCTCAGTTCTAGGGCACATCTGCAATGGCATTTTCTGGGACAAACTTGCCACTAATGAGCTCAGTATCTGCTGAAAATGTCACGTGTGTTCAGGACATTGCTGCAGACGTGGGCCATCTCTTCACATTTCTGGAGATTAGTGTACCCAGGCAAATCCTGACTGAGTGCTAGGCTGAGACATGTGAAGACATGTCTTTTTGTTTTTTTTTGTTTTTTTTGTTTTGTTTTGTTTTGTTTTTTGGTTTTTTGAGACAGGGTTTCTCTGTGTAGCCCTGGCTGTCCTGGAACTCACTCTGTAGACCAGGCTGGCCTCGAACTCAGAAATCCTCCTGCTAGGATTAAAGGCATGTGCCACCACCACCTGGCTAGGACTTCTCTTAAAGACAGTGGGTGTCCGGAGAGTAAATATGTGAATTCCTGACCTCTGTGCCTGGGGTGCTGCTGTGTTTGGAAGATTCGCTGGAGAAGGTTTTATTAACCAGAACTTGAAGGTTAAATAGAAGCTGGGAGTTAGGTCAGTGATAGAGCATTTCCTTAACATACACTAGGCCCAGATAGTTTTTGTTTTTTCTTAAAAAAGGATCAAAGCTTGCCGAGTACAGAGTATAATGGGGGCCACGCTCATGGAATGAACCCCGCTTAAAGTGTATGAGGCAAAAGGAACAGTATGTGCAGGAGTGAGGCAGAAGCCAGCCTCCCCGATAACACAGGAAGGCCAGCTGGGTCCAGATTCAGAGCGTAGAGCCTGCTGGGGTCCGGTGGTTAGGGAACACATTTGGAGCCAGGGAGTTTCAACAGTGCCCTAGAGCATTGGTGTAGACCTGCCCTTTAGAAAGAAACCCTCAGCAGCTGAGGGGGAGGAAGCTTTAGGCTTTTAGCAACAGTCTGGGCAGGGCAGAAGAAAAGCAAGTTCGGGGACAGACCCGAGAGAAGAGATGAAGATTTGTTAGGAGGGCAGAATGTCATTGGAAGGGCTTGAGAAGGACGGAGGACTTGATGAGGGTAAGAACTGCTATGATCTGAGACTCAACTGAGAACACAGGGGACGGATATGGCTGCCTTTGTGGTGCTGGCAGAAGTAAGCAGGTTGTCACGTAGTAAATTAACCAGCACTGACTCTATAGAAGAAGCATGAAGGTGGCTGGGAGGGTAGCGACGTCAGGCAGGCCAGCTGGGAAAGCTACCGCAGTGAAAGGACACTGAGAGACCAGGCCTGGGGCACTGGGGCAGGAAGAACTACGGCAATGGCGCTGGGTGGGTTAAAAGGAAACTAATTCAAGGACATTGAGCCTGGCAAGTTCTAGAAACGTCCAGAGGTCTATGCAGCTGCATGGACCCTGGAGAAGAAAAGATGAGCCGAAGACAAGCGCAGGTGGAGAAGAAGGTGGTGTAGATTGTGAGGCACAAGAATGGCTGCCATCTAGCACGGCATGGTGGTGTGCACTTTTAATCCCAGCACTTGGGAGACTGAGGCAGACGGGTTTCTATGGGTTTGAAGCCAGCCTGGTCTAAAAAGTGGGTACCAGTATAGTCAGAGGTACACAGAGAATCCCTGTCTTGAAAAACCAAAACCAAACAAAAACAAACTAACAAACAAAAATCGAAATACAAGAAAACAAAATGACCCAAACCACCACCACCAAAAAAGAACGGCTGCCACCTGAAATCAGGAAGATCTGCAGGGGAATGGCTGCCGCTATCCAAATTGAGGAAGATCTGCCATGGTGAGGTGGGTGTTTTGTAGGTTTAAGTTGAGAGAGGTAAAGTTGATACAAGTAGAGAAATCCAAGTAGCAGTGAATGGCAGTGGCCGGGGCCACTCCTACCCTTCTGCTGAAGTCATGAGATAGGGCAAGTAGGAAGGCCAGGTGAGCGGCCCATCAGAGAGTGTGCTGATGGGATAGTCCCTGTAGTGTCCCAATATTGGTCCTTCAGGTCATGCTTCCAACCGGGCAGTGGTGGCGCAGGCCTTTAATCCCAGCACTTAGGAGGCAGAGGCAGGCAGATTTCTGAGTTCGAGGCCAGCCTGGTCTACAGAGTGAGTTCCAGGACAGCCAGGGCTACACAGAGAAACCCTGTCTCAAACAACCAAAAATAAATAAATAAATAAATAAATAAATAAATAGAGTCATGTTTTTAAATGCTATTCTCTGTTCTCTCCAAGAAGCCCCATGCCCAACAAATGAACTGCAAAGGCAGGACCCAGATAAAAAAAGATTTCAAGGGACACTTAAATTTCAAATAAAACCCCTAAGTAATGTTTTCCATGTTATAGAGAGTTTGCTGTTGGCTTCGTTACTGCTTTGAAACTGAGAGAGGGTGAACGACAAGACACAGATAGGAAGTCAGATATGGTAGCGCATACCTTTATTTATTTTATGTATATGAGTACACTGTAGCTGTCTTCACACACACCAGAAGAGGGCATCAGATCCCATTACAGATGGTTGTGAGCCACCATGTGGTTGCTGGGAATTGAAATCAGGACCTCAGAAAGAGTAGTCAGCGCTCTTAAACACTGAGCCATCTCTCCAGCCCTGACACATACTTTTAATGACTTTAATTGAAGCACTCAGAAGGCTGAGGCAGGTGGATCTCTGTGGGTTAGAGGTGAGCCTATTCTCCTTAGGAAGCTGTTGGCCAGTCAGGGCTACACAACGATATCCTGTCTCAGAAACTAAACTAAACAAACAAAGCCACCACAAAGGTCTGAGCCACCAATACATACAGATAACAGGTGCTCTATGCCACGTATCATCTGAGGGTGAAAAGCCAGTAGTTAGAGTCTACTGTACACCTATTAGGATGCTTAAAATCCAAAATGGAGACACCCGCAATGACTGCTGAGAATGTGGTGCAACAGGGTATGATACCATTCATTGCCAGTGAAAATGCCACGTGAGAAGTCCGCTGTGGTGGTCAGTTTGCTGGCTTATTACAAAACTAAACACACTCTTATTATAAGATGGTGCAATCTTCCTCCTCAGTATCTAGCCAAATGAGACTGCTAATCACTCACAAAATCATACTAAAATGTTTCATTGTTTCTAGCAGCTTTCTTGATGGTTGACAATCTGGAAAGCAATCATGATGTTAGTTCATGGGTGAAGGGATAAACTGTTTCATCTGCGCAGGAGACTATTCATTGCTGAGAGAGTGAGGTCCTAGCTATTGTCAATAACAAGAGCCACACGTATAGATGTGGCCCCTGTACATTGCTGATGGGAATGTAAAATGTGGAATTGACACCACTTGCCTGAGAACATTATGCTGAGTGAAAAGAGCCAATTCCCCAAAGACAAATATTACATAATTTTACATGAACTTCCTAGCATTCTCAAATTCAGAGAGAGCAGGTGGATCACAGTGCCTTAGGTTAGAGGATGCTGGAATTTCCAACCCCAATAAGCCCATATAAAAAAACACACAATCCAGTTGTAATAACTACAAGCTATAAGCCTAGATTGGACAGATCTAGATCTAACACGATCCTAACTTATTCCTCAGCTATGAGACCCCTTATTACTTGCGGTTTCTCCTGGCCACATGGTTCTGCTCTATCATGGCTTCCTCCTCCCCTTCTTCCATCTTCTCTCTTTCCCCTCTCGTCCTCTTCTCCCTTCTACCTGCCCCCCATTCTCTAACCTCCACTTCCACTTTTCCCCTCACTGCCTGATCACAGGCTCTAGCCTTCGTTGATCAGTTAGAGTGTGGAGAAGGTTCATAGGAGATCACCCGAGTACCTGATGGGCTGCCAGTCAGGGCCACCCCCCCTTGAGGAAACAGAATCGTCATCAGGATAGAAACAGCACCTGGAAAATCCACAGCAGTTAGAGATAGGGCATTATTGTTTAATGGGTACAGGATTTTATTTGCCAAAGATTGAGTTCTGGAGATGGACACTGGTGCTAGGTGGACAATGATGTCACCAACTGTATCTTTAAAGGATAGAATTGTATGTTACAGATATCTTAGCACAACTTAAAAATCTTGCTAGGCTGGTCTGTAGGCAAGCCAAGCCCTGTTTTCAGCTTGCTAAGGTTGTGGGTGTTCCGGAGCTTGGCTACTCTCATAAATGCACACCTTGCAGCTTTGGTGGGGGGTGGCATCCTGTAAATGGAAGGAGGAGCCCAGTGCAAACCCATCTTCTTCTCTTTGTGTGGTCTACTGTTCTTCTTTGTTGTCCTCTGTCTCAACTTATTCATGCTTCAAGCTCTGTCCATCCCCTGACTTACCAAGGACCAGTCTAGGCAGCCCTTCCTCACTTGCAACATTTTCCCATCTGTAGGCAATTGTTCACTGGTTCTGTATTTCAAAATTCCACCATTCAATTTTGAGGGACTCAGACTGGGGACTACCTTATTTATACGGCACAGGCATTGTAATGTGGTCTAGGTAAGTTGTGAACTGGTGCCTCCTGTGCAGTCTTCTTTGTCTTAGAAGCAGCTCCTCTGGCTGCCAGCTGTCCTCAGAAGGGGCCAGGGGGCAGCAGAGGTGCCAGCTCATAGAACTTACCATAGCACCGGGGACCTAACCTAAAACCTCAGGATGACTGGTTCCATATTCACCCAAGGTTATGTCTTCCTTCTCCCTTCCCCCACAACTTCTATGTTATCTGTACTTCATCATATATTTATGTCGAAGACAGAAAATGAAGTATGAGGCAAAGTTTATATTCAGTTTTTAGCTGAATATCAATACACAGTATCACTTAAACATTGATTCATTAATTAACAAAAAAAAAAGAAAGAAATTAGTTTTATTTTATTTTTTTCCTAATTCACTATACAGCCCACTCACTGCCCCCTCCCGGTCACCTTCTCCCACAATCCTTCCCTCATCCTCCCTCCCCTTTTCCTCTGGACAGATGGGTCCCCTGGGTATCCCCCTACCCTGGCACTTCAAGTCTTTGCAAGGCTAGTCACATCCTCTCCCACTGAGGCGACACAAGGCAGCCCAACTAGAACACATCCCACGTACACGCAACAGACTTTGGGACAGCCCCCATTCCAACTGTTCAGGATCCACAGGAAGACCAAGCTGCACATCTGCTACATATGTGCGGGGATGCCTAGGTCCAGCCAGTGTATGAAGAAAAGAAAATTTAAAAGCACCAATTTTTGGAATCCAAACATACAAGTCCACTATCTGAATAACTTTTGGGGGAAAAAAAATCTAATCTCTCTGGTTTTGCAAAATGAACTGGCTGGATTGTATTAGGTCTCAACATGCTGTGCTGCACCCTGTGGAAAACTGGAGTGGACTTCCTCACTGCCATTGTCTCAAATGCCTTCATAAGGACCCTGGGAACTTCTCAATGGAGCTGAAAGAGCAGAACACTTCCCAGGCTTGCCTGTGCACAATCCTTTCGAGACAGACCATCCCAAGGCGCTTGGATGGGAGAGTCTCAGAATACCTGCACTTCTGTTTGATGTGTCTTGCTTGACTCAAACTAACTGACTTTGAGTGATCTTGGGTCCCTTTAATTGTTTCCTGTCTGTACAGAACTCCTGGCTATCTGAGGTGCATTTTCCTTTATCTCTGACCTGCAGGTCATCAAGTCCATTGAGTCATAGTTCACTGAAGTTGCTTTTTTATCTCGGGGACTGATATGGTACCTCCTGTTACAGAGCAAGATAAGGCACAGTAACTCTCCTCCTGCTAGGCATGTGAAGGCGTCCGAGTGGGCAGCTGTCACATGGGCAGGCCTTGTGCTGTGACTTCACCAACCCATGATTGCCTCACCTGTGTGATTAGTTGGAAGCACAGTCCAGCCTCGATATTACCCTGCAACTTTAAGTATCTCTCATGGTTCTGATTAATGAGCAGATAATGTAATGACTAGAGACCAGAAAGCAGCAAAAACATTCTTCAATGCAGAATCTGGTCATGGTCTGGGCTTCAGGGACCCCTGCTGTGCCTTCCCAGAATTGTAAGCTGGGTGGCAAAAGCCACAGAAACAGATTCCAGCAGGACTAGGGGCTGGAAGTCAGCCAGTGCTGCGGTGTCATGCACTTACTGGAGCCTGACCTTAGGTTTCTTGTTTCCTCCATCTTCTGAGATCTCCAGGTGTTCCTCGCTCAGTAGCAGCATTGCTCCATTTTTGCCTCTACCTGTGCAAAGCTGTCTTCCTTCCAACTGTGTCCATACTGAGGGCTATGTTATACGTGTCTGAGAAACACAGAGAGAATGTGAAATGCAGATTGAATCAAGCAGGTGGGTATTTCAAAGAGGATCTTCTGTCCTATTTCTTTCACCTCTCAGCAACAATGGAGTGGGCTTTTGTTTGGTTTTGTTTGGTCTTGACTTTGTTGTGGTGGCGGCTTTTCGGGACAGAGTCTACTATGTAACTGTGGTTGGCGTGGCATTCACAATGTTCTACCAATTTCGCCGCCTGGTTGCTGGGATTAAAGGTGTGTGCCAGCATGCCTGACCAAACTAACGGTTTAAAATTCCAACTTCATGAGTGAGGACACTGAATCTCTCAAGAATGTAGAGTCTTACTCCTGTCAGTGTACAACTACCATTTGAATCCAGGTTGCTCTGTCACCAAGCCCAAGACTTTTGGGAGTTCCACTCTGATTCACGTGTGTTTACGACACCAGATAAATGCACAAGTCACAAATCCAGCAGAGTGGATGCAGAGGGATGTGAACAAGGATGCTGTCAGCAGAACAAGAAACCTGCTGAAGACTGACTGTTCCTCAGGATTCCTAAGCAGGCTCTGTCATTCTGTTTTTAAAATTTTGTTTCATTTTGGTTTGGTTTCAAGATGTTTTTTTTTTTTTTTTCTGTGTATCTATGGCTGTCCTGGACTCATTATGTAGACCAGCTGACCTTGAACTCTCAGAGATCTGTCTGCCTCTGCCTCCCAAATGCCACCCCACCCAGCATGCCATTATTGGATCCATAACTTGGGCTCAAGACTCTTGATTTTCTGTAGGCTTATATTTTTTTAAAACCTATTTTTAATAAGTGTCCTCAAATGTTTCTACCCACCTTCTGGCTCACTTTTCAAAGGTAATGGAGATAAGATAGTAAATAGGACAAGGGGATGTAGACCTGTTTAGAAGTTGTTCCTTGGGGCAATTTTAATTTTCGTTTGTCAGTCTGCCATTCCAGCTCAGCAGTGTCAGGATACCAAATACAAATCAGCAGCAGTGGCCTGATCCAGCAGAAACCACCAGGCCTCTGTCACATCTGCAGTCAGCAGGGAGTAACCAAGACCAGTCCGGATGCCCAAAGAAATTTTCTTCTCTGCATCATTCAACGAAGCGAAGATCAGTGAAGATGAAGATGAGAGACCAAGAAAGCATTGCAAAGCCAGCTACACAATCTCACCATCACTGCCCACTGAGTTCTCTCCAAGCATCATGTGTCCTCCCATGGGTCTTGCCTCAGCAAAACACCATGTGGGTCTGCATCACATTACATATCCCAAAATTTCCACTTCAGTCTTCTCTCTGGTGGTCTATAGATGGACTATTCCTGCCCTGCAGAAGGCATGCAAAGTCCCTTCATTAATCACCTCTTGTTCCTCTTCTCTTTGACCTTGAAAAGTTTATTATCTATGTTAACAGGGCACCATTGCACTACAAAGAGGAGGAAAGCATATCACTTAATTAGAGATTTAAAACAACATCCTGGAGCTGAGCCTGGAGAAATGAAAGTATACGCTTTGTAAAGTTTCTGGATATGTGCATGAAACAGTATATCACCACGTGAAGGCAGATTTGTTAGTCATGCACACTAAAAATTCTGAAATAACCACAAAAATGACACGAAGGAGTGAAATGGTACCCTTAAGAAGCCGGAGAGGAGTTAGGATGAAATAAGAGCAGCCATTCTACCAAAGGAGGATACACAAATTGTTGATGAGCTCTGGGAAAGGTACTCAGTGTTATTAGTTATCAGGGAAATGCAAATTAACCCCCAGTGAGAATCAGCTTGATACCCATCAGGATGGCTGTAGGCCAAAAGATGGATACTAACAGATGTTGAGACAGTAGAGAGGTAAGAATCCTCAGACACTGCTGGAGGGAGCAAACAGTATGGGCAGCAACTTTGCAGTAGCGTAGCCACTATTCACATCATCCAGCAAGTCCCCTTCCAGGAATGGTCTCAGGAGAAACTAAATGTGTCTGCATGATGCTTTAGCCATCAATGATACAGTAGCATCATTTGGAGTTATCAAAAACTCAAAGCCAACCCCTAAAGGCTGCCAACTGAGGAATAGATAAATAAATATGGTGTGTGGTAAAATTCCTTCAAAATAAGGAGTGAAGTGTTGACATATGTTATCACACAAACGAGACTTGAAAATTTTATGCTAAATGACAGAAGCCAGTCACAAAAGACTGCACTATAAGCTTCCACTTACACATACTGTCTCGTGTAGGAACATTTACAGAAACAGAAAATAGATAGTATGTGCTTAGGGAAAGCTGGGGGTGAGAATGGGGGGTGGGGACTCAGTGGCAACAGCCGAAGGATATGGTTTCTTTAGGAAGGGGTAAAGTGCTTCATAACTGATGACGATAATTCCACAACTTTTACATACCTTAAAAGTACTGGAGTTAGGCATAGAGACACCTGTCTCTTATCCCAGCACTCAGGAGGCAGTGTCAGGCGGATCTATGTGAGTTCAACTCAAGTTCCAGGGCAGTTGGAGCCACACTGAAAAATTCTGTCTCAAAACTAACTCTCTCTCTCTCTCTCTCTCTCTCTCTCTCTCTCTCTCTCTCTCTCTCTCTCTCTGTATGTATGTATGCATTGTGTGTATATATATATATATACATATATATATATATTTATTTATTGAAGTGAGCATCTTATGTAGGAGAAGTTCAGAGCATATGAACTATAACAAAAATTGTTATAAAAAAACAGCAAGTTCAAAAGTACCAGGAAAAGAGGAAAAGAACAGAACAAATAGAAACAACTAGCATAGCATTCAGCCTAAAGCTCATCGTATCAGTCATCACATTACACTTAAATGCACCTGTGCTTTCCTCTGAAGACATAAATTGAGATACTAGATAAACCACAATAACAGAAAAAGAAAAAGGGTTCCTTAGTCTGTTTCTTGCTGCAATAACAGAACACCTGAGACTTAGTAAGTGATTATGGACAGATAAATATATTCAGCGCATGATTCTGAAGGCTGGGAAGTTCAGGAATGCTGGACTGGCAGCTGGGAAGGACCTGGAATATTTAATTACATCATGGTAATGCAATGGCACAGGAAAGAAAGCAGAGGGTGTGTGTGTGTGTGTGTGTGTGTGTGTGTGTGTGTACGTGCATGTGTGTGTGTCTGTGTGTCTGTGTGCATGTGTGTGTGGTCAGACAAGAGAGGAGAGAGAAAAGCGTCATATTCAAATAACAGCATGGACTATTATTCTTCCCATGACAAACTCAATTTAAATAAAAAGGCATAAATACATTAGAAATGAAGAGAGAATATCCCTTACTAATACTATTGAACTGGAGTAGATATATTAATATTAATGTAGATGTTAGAGCAGAAAATATTACAATGGACAAACAAGGTAATTTCTTTCCTTCCTTCCTTCCTTCCTTCCTTCCTTCCTTCCTTCCTTCCTTCCTTCCTTCCTTCCTCCCTCCCTCCTTTCCTTCCTTCCTTCCTTC
>NC_034599.1:20709786-20736581 GCF_900095145.1 Mus pahari
CTCTGTAGACCAGGCTGGCCTTGAACAGAGATTTGCCTGTCTCTGCCTCCCAAGTGCTAGGATTAAAGTTTTACTCCACCACTACCTGGCATAAGGTAATTTCATAACGAAAAAGTGATCAGTTTTATCAGTGGGATATAACAAATATAAGTATCTATAAGCTAAATACTAGAGCTCACATCTACACCAAGACAAACCATAAAGAACTCTAAGGAAGTAGTTAAAACAGTCTTGATTATATCAGATTTTAACTTTAATTCATCCTCTTGTCTTATAATAAATAACAAATGGCAGGTGGGTAGTTGAAGGGTCTCTAATCCAGTCTGCTCATTTTTCTATGTGAGTTAAAAGGGACGTGGCAAAGTCAATTGATTTATCTAAGGTATCAGAATTAATTAATGCCAGAGCAGGGACTGAGCAAACGGAGTTGACCAAAGTGAACAGAGGTCCTAAAAATTCAATTCTCAACAACCATGTGAAGGCTCACAACCATCTGTACAGCTACAGTGTACTCATATATATAAACTAACTAACTAAATAAATCTTTTTTTAAAGATGTTTTACAGCAATGAAGTGTACTTCATTGGTTAAATCCAACCCTTTATGGCCATGAAGTGTACTTTGAAGAATGTCCATGATGCTGCCTGGAATCTGTCCTAGTTAGTCTTCTGTTGCTGTGATAAACATCATGACCAATAGCAACTTGGGAGAGGAAAGGGCTTATTTGGCTTACACATACTGATCACATTAGATCACTGAAGGAAGTCAGGCCAGAAATGTTGGAGGAATGCTGCTTACTGGCTTGCTCCTCATGGCTTCCTCAGCTTGCTTTCTTACATGACTCAAGACTGCTTGCCCAGAGGTGGCTCTACTCACAGTGGGCCCTGCCCTCCCATAGCAATCATTAATCAAGGAAAGGCCACATACTGCCTACTGGAGAGTCTGATGGAGGCAAGGAAAGGTCACATACTGCCTATTGGAGAGTCTGATGGAGGCAATACTTTATTGAGATTCTCTCTTCCCAGATGACACTAGTATATGTCAGGTGACAAAAACTAACCAACACAAGTTCCCTTAAATGTCCTTTGTTCTTTCTTCATGGATTAAATAACCCAAATTCTTTCTGTGTCTTTGACTTACTCTTCAAAAAATGATCACAGTTCCCCCTCAGAATCACTTTGTATGTGAGGTGATTGTGTCCATCAGATATATATGGAAGGGCCACTCTTGGGTTTTAATGAGCAATTTTAAGATGGGATGACTGTGCTTTCCAAAGTTCCAGTGTCCTTGTGAATGAGGAAAGAAGCTGATCTGGGATCTTAGACACTTAGTGTCCCGTAGTTCTTTTCAGTGAAAGTGTTGGACTTGGGTCATTGTAGTCTGCAGCTGACCCTACTGCATGGCTGTGGAACAAGCATTGACTCATTTCACTCAGACTCAAAGAAACATTAAAGTTCCAGTGCTCAAGGCTGGCATCTGGAGCTTTAGCAGACATGCCCACTTAGATCCTACTGATTTTCTCCTGGGATTCGCACAGGGAAGGGCCTAGGGGCATGTTTAATCTGGTTCACATGCACTGATAATTATTGAGTATGAACTTGATAGAAGACAACACTTCTGTCAATGTCAAAATGTGACAACTGTCTTGGAGGTTCACATGCTCTGCCAGGGCAGAGAATCACTGCCTTTGAGACTATCTTCCCACTGAGACTTTGCTTGTACATCTTCATGGCTTCTGACTTTATTGAGTGCCACCTGTATATGAGAATGCATGCCTCTATTTAAGACAGCAGACAACACAGTTTGCTGTAAATAGAGGCTATTAAAATAACTCTACAGAAAACGGTAGAATGCAATTGAAGCTAATACTGTTCTCTGCCTGGAGTCTGAGCCCGAGGTCTGCATTTCCCCGGGGAGACATTAACAGATGTGAGAGCATCTTATGGTCACAGTGGCCTCAATGGAGAGTTCCTGGAAGCTCTGGGGTGACACAAAGAGAAATTAAAAGGAGTAACTTCCCACAGAGAAGCATAATGGTGTTTAATGCCATGTCTGGGGTGTTCTAAATCCCTCCTCTTCTTAGACATCAGGGCACACTCTAGGGATGCTCTATAAGACTTGGAGGAGTTCATTCATTCATTTTTAAGGGAGGTAAGGCTGTGGGGTAAGGAAATCCACCAGTCAGTCAGTTTCCTGGTATCTTCAAGGATGTGGTTACAAAAGAATATTGAACATGAAGAAGCCTCCCTAAACGCCCCCAGCAGCACAGATCTTAAGGCATTGTTTCAGTTGGTCATACACTAGGGGTCATTGTCCTGCGTCCTTTTCTGTCTAGATGGTTCTGTGCTGAGAAAGCGATTCTCCTTAGCCAAAACAAACAAACAAACAAAACAAAACAACAACAAAAAACAAAAAACAAAACAAAAAAACTAAAAACAGACTCTAGACCAAGAAAAGCATTTCATGAAAGCATTCAGTAAACAGAATAAATTGTTCTATGAAAGTGCAGAAAACTGAAACTAACTGGAATTTTAGCTTTTTAGGGGAAACAAATAGAAGGAATGGAATCTTCATTTCCTAATTGTAATGGCAAGAATCCTAACACTTTTAAAGATTAATGAACATTATATTCTATAATAATGGTAATTCTGGAGGGGGATGTGGATCTCTGATGGTAAATGCTCTCCATTGGGGTAGGTAAATAAAGTTCTTATTCTATTAGGTCTTTATCCACAATGGTCATCAACTAAATGCACCATAAGAAATAACATGCCAACTGGAAGCCATTTAGGATGTCAGGGGAGTGATAAAGGACTTCAATTATTAGCCATGGAGTGAAAGAGTCTTTCAGTCAGTAGACTGAGTTTTTCATAGGGGCTCCTGAGGTTTCTAGAAGCTAAGGATAGGTGTTCTGGTTTCTAACTGATTGCAGCCCCAGTTTGAGAGCCTAGTGATAAGCTACATTTAAAATCTAAAATGGATGCAAGTTCTGTGCAAGTCCTGAACTAGACATTGGACCACAGTGATGAGTAGGCAGGTGGGGCTTTACTTTCTCGGTTCTTCTTGTGCACATGAAAGTGAGGCCCACAGCAAAGGATAAAACTTGCTACTGCTAGGTGAGAGCATCCATGGATTTCCTGAAAGCCCTACTGCTGGTACTAGCATCCAGGGAGATGGGATGCTAGGAGTAGCCCAACAAAGATGTAGAGCCTTTTACTCTACTCACAGGCATTTGAATTCTGAACCATGTCTTTTTTACCCAGATGCTTAAGGGACCTCTTCTTCTTACCAGTTCCAACAGCTCACAGACCAGTTCATGAACACTGAGAAGTTTTGGGACCTCTGACCATGGCTGACGATGGTCACTGATGTGGAATAAGTTGGGGCTAGCTGGAACCCTGAGTGTTGCCTTAACTCTGCTGTGATTAACTTACCTGCCTGAAACGTTTGACATTGGTTGTCCAGTGTGTGCTATGGAATATGCCATAGCCATCCCTTCAACAAAAGTATAGCCTTCCCCTTCACAGGTCTTACTCATGAACTCAGGAGGAGGGAAGACCCAGGGACATGGGTGGATACCCTGGTCTGCTCACTGCTGTTTGGAGAGACCACATTTAGAGAGAGAGAGAGAGAGAGAGAGAGAGAGAGAGAGAGAGAGAGAGAGAGAGAGAGAGAAGAGAGATCTTTAAGCCACATCACTTCCTTGACTCCTAAGCAACATATCTTTCTGACCATCATAGATGTCAATACTGATTTAGCCTTGTGCTTGAGGCAGTGTTTGTATTTATTCTGTAAGAAGTTTTATATGTCAACCAAAGTCTGAAGAGGTTAAGAATAGTTCTATGGTGGCAGTATTCTGATGAGTTTCTTCTCTCCCTTTCTTCCATCTTCTCTCCCTTTCTCCATCTTAGTTTGCATAGTAATTTAAAGCCAGACACAGCGGTTATGGTGGTTTGAATGAGATGTTCCTGATAGCCCAGATGTTTGAATATTTGACCCCCAGCTGATGGCTGTTTGGGGAGGGTTAGGAAATATAGTTTTAGGAGAGGAGATGTGTCCCTTGGGGTGGACTTGGAAGTTTCCTGCCATTTTGAACTCTCTTTCCCTGCTTCCCATTTGTGGTTCAGGGTGTGAGCCCTCAGCTTCCAGATCCAGTTGTCACACCATCCTGCTGCCATTCTTCTGATGGTGATAGATTTTAAATCCCTTTGGAGCCATAGGCCCCAAATAAACCTTCCTTCCATAAGTTGCCTTGGTCACGGTGTTTTATCACTGCAGTAGAAACTCTAACTAACATGGTAGCATATGATAATAATTCCAGCTCTCCCAGTGCGGTGACAGGGGCATTTCTGAGAGTTTAAAGCCAACTTGGACTACATGTATGGCAAGAAACAGGCCAGCCAGGGTTACACAGCAAAAAATAAAAAGCCCAAACAACACACAAAAAGGAAAAACAGTTTAATCGGTTTAGAATCTAGTGATAACCTCTCCTCTGGGGGGTGTTGGCGCTTGAGCACCAGAAGTGTTAGTCCAGGTTAAATGTTTCAAGGGCCAACAGTATTTGAGGCTCTGAAGCCAGTTTAGAAGAAAGTGTAAAGCCATAGGCCACTTTCACCCCAGTCAGAGAGCAATCATTTTGTCCCAATGGAATTCTTTGTGAGTGGAGATAAAAATTAAACAATGCTGAAAAAACTCTGCTATCTTTTTGGTGAAGTGACTTTTTAAAAACTTATTCATAGAATACATTCTGTCTATATATGTATCTTCTTTTTTTGACTCCAGTGTTTATGCAATAGCCTTTGTTTTTATTTATATGTATATCAAGCATTATTTATAATTATTGTTAGCATTTATTTTCATTATTAAAGAATTATGCTGTGCTGATATTTAAAAAAAAAACAGTGTTTGGAATCTCTTTTTCGTTACTCATGTATTTGATGGGGAGGAACAGGCTTTTCTATTAGCATTTGTGAGTGTGTAGGATTGAATGGCACATCTGCAAATGAGCAAGAAGACTCTAAATAGGGATTAGCCTCACAGTCTTTTTAATGTAATGATCCTGTATAGAAATGTATTGATTAATTTTGTTTTAAAACCTTCATTTCCTTTGTTGGGGCCTGGGAATCATAGCAGAAACCACTCAAACACCAATCTCAGTCAAATAGGGATGGTTTTTTGAATGCCATACCCCAAGACTGATTGATCAGGGCCACAGGTCAAACTTCAGAGCTGACTGTGACATTGAGTTAAGATCCTACATTGCTTTTAAGTCTAAAATCCACAAACATTTGTGCCAAGTTATTCCACCAATTAGGGTTTAGGGATTGGTGATTTCCTTAGAAACATGTTTCTGTTGTACACTTATCCTGTTTCCATTGGTTGGGACATTCAACCGTGGCAGGGGACTCACTTTGCTTAACATTCATGTGCCAACTAGGATATCAGTTACCCATGTACATGTTATACATGTCTCTTTCTGCCAAGCATGATGTCAGTTCCCAGGGAAGTCTTGGGAAGTTAAACTTTCTCTACCCCCACTCAAAATTGAAATCTTATTCCAAATAGCTTCTTATATTGATGCATATGCTTCTCTTATGTTGTGGTCCATCCTAGGGGCAGCTTATAAAAGTAAAAATCATAAATGCATATACATACGTGCAGGAAGTGCTGTCTGGCAATTGATTTGGGTCCAAGCTTATTGTGGCTGACTACACAAGGCAATTCTAACTGATTTATATTGTGATTGGTTTCCAAGAACACTAAAGTACAGAACATAACAGAAGATGTAATCAACTCAGGCATGAGAACGTTTCCTATTAAAAGCAGTGAGAGCATATGAGAACGTTTCCTTATAATATTAGAAACAGCAGAAAATGGCAGACAAGACAGATAACAGTTACCTAGGCCTTAACACCTTATGTCAAAGTCAGATGGAGACATCACAAAAGAGCAAGCAATAAATCAATACCACCCAAGAACATATATGTAAAAAAATCCTCAACAGAATATTAAAAGCCCATGTAGCAATGCATAGAAAGAATTGTATATGACGACAGTGGGGTTTATTGCAGGTATGCAAGATTGTTTCAAGATAAAGGCAATGAGTGTCCTTTGTGACATTATTAAGCCAATGGAGGAAGAAAAAAACCCACCACAAACCCCAAAGAAAAACAAACAAACAAACAAACAACAACAACAACAAAAACCCACTACATGATTACATCGATAGTAGAGTAAACATATCTCATAAAAATTCTATAGATGTTCATGATATAAATTTATCAAAGTAGAAACACAGGGCAGCTTCCTCAAATTGTCAAAGACATCTACGAAAAGCCTACAGGTAATCCCAAGCTTACTTTTAAGAAAACAGAAGTTTCCTGATAAGAAACAAGGCAGCACCAACCATCACCACATGGCACTGGTCTCCCGCCAATGCAAGAGAATAAGGAAAGAAAATAAAGGGTGGAGACTGCGAAGAAAGAAGACAATTTTTGTTCATTAAAACCATGATTATTAGTCGGGCATGGTGGCGCACGCCTTTAATCCCAGCTCCGGAGGCAGAGACAGGCAGATTTCTGAGTTTGAGGCCAGCCTGGTCTACAGAGTGAGTTCCAGGACAGCCAGGGCTATACAGAGAAACCCTGTCTCGAAAACAACAACAACAACAACAACAACAAAACAAAAACAAAAACAAACAAAACATGATTATTTAGCCAGTAAATCTAAGATAATTGACACATAATATGTAATGCCGATTATAAACAATTATATCAGGATCTCCAGATCAAAGGTTAACGTATAAAACTCAGTCATGTTCCTTCATGTCAGCAATACACACAGGAAAACTGAAATCGAAACTATAATTTGTAGGTATAGATCTAAGAAGGCATTTGGAATATCCATAGTAGACAACATATACAAAGCTGATAGAAGTGAAAACGTTCTGGGCCTTGAGGTTGTTCAGCAGGTTAAGGCACTTTTCTTCAGGCCTGTTACCTGTGATTTGGGGCCCATACGGTGGAAGAACCGACTCCCACACATTGTCTTCTGACTTCCACGTGTGTGCTATAAGAAGCACACTCCCTCCCACACTAAGGAAACAAACGTGTAATAAATAAACAACAAAAGGGCTCCAAGATCATTGATAGGGAGACTTAACATTGCCAAGGTCTTGCAAATTTGACCTGACAGATGCAATACAATTCCAGGCGAAATCCTAGCATGTTATTTTTAGAAGCTATAAACACAAACAAAATAAAAACCAAAAAATACCACCCCAAAACAAAGCACAACAATAAAAAAAACAGATTCTAAGGTGTGTATATAGAGACAAAATACACAGTAACCAACTTAATACTGAAGGAGAATCACTCGGTAAAATGCCAGAGCAATCAATGCAGTGTAGATGGAATATAGAAACTCACTTGCCCACCTCTTGCTTGCATGAGGTGGAAGGTCCAATACTTAGCACTAACAAATGTATTAATAATAGCTCAGAGAACCAGGCATAGATTCACATGACTATAGACAACAGATTCCTTTTTTTTTTTTTTTTTTAAATACTAGGTCTTGTTATGTATTTTAAGTCACAATCTTCCTGCCTCACCACAAAAATGCAAAACATATCATAGACATGAATATCAAAGAAGAAACTGTAGAACCTCTATAATATAATACAGAAGGAGAAATCCAAAGGATTTGGAGGTTGGTAATGACCTTTTAGACACAATCTCTGAAAGAAGCAAAAGATAAATTGGAGTTGTTAAGGATAAGAAAAAAAAAATCTCTCCAAAAAGTACTAACAAGAGAAGGAGAAGACAAGACACAGTTTGGAAAAAAAAAAAAACTACTTGCAAAAGTCTTGTCTAATAAAGGACTATTATGTAAAATATATATGTAAAAAATCTTATAACAGCAAAACAAAGTGTAAAACTTGATTTAAAAAATTTTAAGGGCCTGGAGAGATTGTTCGGCTAGTAAAATGCTTGCTGCACAAGCCAGAGGGTCTTAGTTTCATCCCCAGCACCCACTAGAAAAGCAGGCTGCCGTGTGCTTGGAATCCCAGAGCTGAGGAGGCAGGGGCAGGCAGACCAGACAGCCTAACTGAAGCCCCAGGTCCAGTGAGAGACAATGTTAGTAAAATATGGTGGACACTGAGGTTGACCCATGGCTTCCATGGGTATCAGAATTTAAAACAACAACAACAAAAAAACAAACAAACAAAAAAACAAAACAAGGTCAACCAAAGATGAGATACAGTGTAATACAAAATGCTCCATGTCCCATTTCATCGACAAGCTACAAATTAAAAGCACAGTAAGATGCCACTAGACACTTATGACAACAGCTGAACTCCAAGTCCGTGTCACCACAAAACAACAGGAGCTCTCACTTACAGCTGTTGGAAATATCAAACAGTCCAGGCACTTTGGAAAGTAGTTTGTAAGTGCTCATAAAGCTGGACATGTCCTTAAAATGAGATTTAGCAGTTCTACTGGTTTCCGTATTCTTTGTCTGGGGAGTGTTCAGTCATGCTAAAACTGCCTCATCCTTAGCCATCAGGAGTGGCTTTCAGAGCAAGTCAAGAGGGGTCTATGGATGACATGTCCTGAAGCAGGGAGTAAAGCGTCACATAGAGTCATTCATATTGTCACTGTAAGGAAACTGGGAATAGTGAACTAATGGTGTCCAAGGTTTATAGAGGAGAGAAGGTGCAAGCTTTATATTAGAATTAGGAAGGGGTACTGCCCACTCATCTACTCTTGGACTCCAAGAGATATGAGTGAAATGATCCAATGTGGGTCCCCTTGAAGGATCCACCTGACACAAATCCAACCATAATCTGTGCTCCCTCCCAACATTGCATCTCTGGCAGCCCCAAGCAGTTGAGTTTCAATGTGCCATCCTTCTTCTCACATCAATTCCTTCTTGACAGGTGCTAAAACAAGAACAGGAACAAGAGCAAGAACCAGAGCAAGGGGAGGAGGAGGAGGAGGAGGAGGAGGAGGAGGAGGAAGAAGAAGAAGAAGAAGAAGAAGAAGAAGAAGAAGAAGAACAACAACAACAACAACAACAACAACAACAACAACAACTACTACTACTACTACTACAACAACTACAACTACAACTACAACTACAACTACAACTACAACTACAACTACAACTACAACTACAACTACAACTACAACAACGGAACACAGAAAACCAGAGCCTGAGTCAAGGCTCTGGGCAGAAGGCAAGTAGGACATCTAGAACAGGGCAGAAGGCATGTAGGACATCTGCTAGTCCTTCATTGAATCTAGACACAAAGATGACCCCTCATGGACCCCCACCAGGCTTTAAAGGCCTCTTCACAACCACACAATAACACCAGTGGTGGAAACACAGTTGGTCCCATTCCCCATAGATGGGTCTTCCCTGTATTCTAGGCAGCTGGGCTCAGGTGAAGGATTAGAGCATATGGCACTCACAGTGACTCCAGCCTCTTCCTCTGGCCACAGCCAGAGTTCACACTGAATGTCTGCATGCAGTTTCCAGAACCCGGGTGTGAAGGTCACAGGAGTGTATGTTGATATTATCCTGGTGTCTGTCAGTGGTCATTCTCTGCCACCCCATAGCATGACTTGCAGTGGGGCAGGTCTGATACAGAATGTTCCAGAGCCCTGAGGATGTCTGGACTTTCATTAGTTCCACACACAGGGAGCATTGTAGTACAAGGGACAGATCTGCTGTGGAGGTCACACAAATAGGAATTGTTGCTCTTCAGAACAACATCTCTCTTGACCATTGCAGAAGTTTGGTGCCAGGTGCCTGTTAGTAGCCTGCTTGAATGTTATTGATCTGGGACGTGGGATTTGCTTTTGCTATGAGGGGACTGAGAGTTTGTGGGTTGAGGCATAATTTCCTAATTATCTTTCCAGTCTCATGGAAACCGTTACTTCCCAGGGATGTCCCTTAGAGTAATGATTTGATAGCTATGTCCATCTTCTCTCCTCCAATTCTAACCTGTAGAATAATTCTCCCTAATTTCTCATCTGTATCTCCGATGCCCAAGCACTCTGCGGATGGAGACAATCAGAATTTGGCTCATTAAGGTCTACGAGTGCCTGTACTATGCTGTTGAACCTGGAGATGGACAAATGCTCTGCTCTCTAACTTCTACCACTTTGCTCCTGGTCCCTCTTGTCCCTCTTTTACCTTTGAAACTGCTGAGTAAAAGTGAAAGGCCGCTGACCTGGTCCTCTCTGACTACGCCTTAAATGAGAGCTGTGTTTTAAGGGGCAAAGGCCACTACATGTGGCATTTGGCTGGAACCGTACAACCACTGACATCTCTGTGTGGTCAGCTAGAATCCTAATATCCTTGGAGAATCAAGAAAACTCATTCCAACTTTTGTTTCTCATACAATAAGCCCCTCACCAAGTTTTCCAGGTCTGTGGTGATTCTGGATTGTCCAGTATGTTGCTAGGCTATCTCGAAGTCTGGCTTTCTATTCCTTACACCTTTCTGAGCAGTGCACACTTCTCTTCTTGCAGCTGTTGACTTAACTTCTTGTCCCTTGTCACCCTTCTCAACTATCAGTCTCCAGTCAATTCTGGCTCACCCTGCCCTCCCCCAATTTTATCTCTTCTTTTTAAGTTAAAAAAGGCATTTCTTTTGGAATATTTTGCGATTATTTGCCTAGCTTATTGAAGTATAATTTAGCTACACTAAACTGTATATTTAAAACACACCATTTTCTTGCTTTTGACATATTCAGCCAGCACATCTCAAGCATCCTTTCAACCGCCCACCATGAAGATACTTTGTGCTCTTTTTAATCTGTCTTTCCCTCCCTTCCTCCAGTCCCACACAACCATTGCTACATTGTCTACACATGGAAGGTTTCTATTTTTTAGCTTGTCTGTGAATCACACAGCATGTTCTCCTTTTGCCAGTCTTCTTTCATGAAATGAACCACTTTTCATTTTTCCTTTCTGCTGTTGCTTTTGTTAAGTAGTTTGCCTTTAATTGCCCAACAATATCCCATGAGTTTTCTTTTTCTTTTTTTGTACTACTTGTTCTCCGTTGCTATAATAAAGTGCCTGGGGCTTGTGAGAAGAGGCTTGTTTGACACATAGATTGGAGTCATCAGGGCACAGTGTTGGCATGCTGTCCTCTTTGGCAAGACCTCATGGCAAGAGGCATCACAGTAGCAGGAGGAGGGGGGGGAGGAGTCATGGGAGACTGGGAGCCACAACATGAGGGGGAGGAGCCAGAATTTTTTTTTTTTGTTTGTTCCAACTCCCTCCAATGACTGACCCAGGGTCTTCTAAACATCCCCCTACTCTCTTCATCGAGTGGCACCTCTGTGGCCTCCCGTGAAGCATCAACTAAAATTCAAAACTCCACCATCTTCCAACACTATCACCTTCCTGAGGTGGTTCTAACGTTGGAACCACTGGGGGACACATTCTCACCAAACCCAGACTGATGTTTTTGAGGTTGCCCATCTTTGACTACAACAAACCTACAGACACCCATGGAGAGGATTTGGGGCTGTGCTTTTTTGGCTCTTCGGTAAGTTCCTGTAACTGCACTGGTGGAGTTGTGCCGCAAGTGCCCTTTTTAACTTTCAAGGAACTGCCAAGCTAGTCTGCAAAGTGCTGGTATCAACCTCTGGTCCTACAAGTGATATGCGGAAGTTTCATTTGTCTGTCTCCTCACCAGCTTCATCATTAGTCATTGGAAACTTCCATCTTCAGATGTGTCCACTAGATCGGTGTACTTCTGTTTATTTACCTGTTGCTAAAAGCCCCCTCTAGGTATTTGTCTCAAGTGAGATTGGCATGACTGGATATTAAGTTGAGCTGAAGATAGAGCGGAAGTTGGCTGCAGATGTGGAGGGAGTCAGGTCAACCTATGTCATCCTTAGTGAGGATGCAGGCCTGTAAGGTGGATTCCATAACGATTTCCCGGGCACCCCCCCCCTCCACCCCCTTTGTTTAAGCATCTGACTGGGGTGTCTTTCTCTCCTTACAGTGAGGTTCCTTACATCCCTAGCATTTCATCAAGTCTGGGTTCCCACTCATTTCACATCTGGATGCTTTCTGTTGGCATTCAAATCAGAAGCCTTGGCCAGATGGTTGGGTTCAGATCTGTTCTTCCAGAGGTCACTGACAGCTCTGGGTCAAAGTATCTAACATTTCACATGTCACTGCTACCCTGCAGGGTTTGTTTAGCCAAATACTCCTGCTTCAGGTATCTATTGTAATGCACCAGGCAGGCTCTTTAATCTTTAACTAAATTATCATCATTTCACGATGTGATCCAAAAACTGTTCTGGAAAGCTGCCTGCACTCCCCGGTACCATTTCCTTCCGTTTTTAGTGATTAGATTTAATACTTAACAGAAACATGCCCTTATTTTCTCAGAGAGCTAAATTTGCAAAGGGCAGCAGATGTACAACCATTGAGTACATCACAGGAGGCAAGTCCTTTTCCAGTGACACATGGTCCCCAGGCATTAGTGGATGAAGGAGGTCTCTGAGTAGAGAAAAGGCCTAAAAGTAGCGAGAGAATTGAGCTAGATCCAATTTTATTCCCTGCCTGAGAATTTCAGGAGCCTTGATTATGCAGGACAAGCCTACCTCACAGGGAGGACTGCACCTTGCCTCAGGCGGCTCTAAACAGCTTCACCTAACAAAACCAGAGCTTTGTAGGCTCTCAGATTCCAGAAAAAACAGACCGGCTCGCTGTAAGCCATTCCTTCTGCCCGCCCAGTGCCCAAGTCCCGCCCTCGGCTCCGCCCCACCAGGCCCACCAATGGTCCCGCCCCCTGGCGCTCGCGTCCCGCCCCTACGTGCCGCGGGGAGGCGGGAGGAGGAGTTGGCGCGGAGGAGGCGTGGCTGTGCCGGCGAAGGCGCGGGCGGGCGGCGCGACCCGACTTCAGCTGTGACACCCACGGCGAGCGGCGGTGGTGGCGCGCGGCGCGGGGCTCAGGACGCGCTCCGCCGTCTCTCGCACCCGAGTTAGGCGCCGGGCTTTGCCTGGATCGACGCAGCTGCGACGCCGCTAGTCCTGGTGCAGCATCGGGGGCCGAATTTCGCCGCTGCTACTGGCGCTCAGGAGCAATCCTGCCTGCCCCGGGAAAGCGGCACTGAGAGTTTCCCTGGGAGAAAGAACCGGGACGGCGCGCGTAGAGCCACAGGGGACCGGGAACCGACCCGACAGAGCGGCGGAGAGGTGGGACGCGGGGATCGGAGGGCCGGGGGTGGGTCCCTGAATCCTTGCTCAGTGTCTGCGCCGCCGGCACCCTCAGCATAGTTACCAAGGTACAGTGCTATGAGCGCTGTAGGGGCTTCGTCTTGTCTGTCTGCAGGAACCTGGTTGTGAGGGGTGTTCGAAGTGAAGAAGTGGCTCCAGCGTTGAGGCTAGTGGAGATAGCTCTGTTCCCTTTTTAGATCTAGTGTGATAAATAACCCGAGGAAACCCCACTCAGGTCAGCCTTTCTGTGTCTACGTTTTCAGAAATTGACCTGACCCCCCCACCACCAGTTATGAACTTCCAACACTGCGGGAGTGCAAAGGGTTGATTGATTATTTTCAATCAATTTCTATGTCAGTTTCTAGGTGGCCCAGCAAAAGGTAATTTTGAACACTAGCCATGGAAGATTTGATGTTTGTCTGCAGCAACTTCCTCGACCCGTAAGTCCTGCAACCTCCTGTTCTTTTGTGTCTATAAAGGCTCCCGGGTTTCTTCTGTATCCAGAGTTATTCTGTTGTGGTTGGCCATGGGGAGCACCCTGGGCTGCCATCGCTCTATCCCCAGAGATCCCTCGGACCTGTCACATAACCGCAAGTTCAGCGCTGCCTGCAACTTCAGCAACATCCTGGTGAATCAGGAGCGGCTAAATATCAACACTGCCACTGAGGAGGAACTGATGACCCTGCCTGGGGTGACACGTGCAGTGGCCCGAAGCATCGTGGAATACCGAGAATATATCGGCGGCTTCAAAAAGGTGGAAGATCTGGCACTTGTCAGTGGCGTAGGGGCCACCAAACTGGAACAGGTCAAGTTTGAGATCTGTGTGGGCAGCAAGGGTAACTCCGCACAGCACTCTCCCAGTTCCCTGAGGCGGGATCTGCTGGCTGAGCAGCAGCCTCATCACCTGGCCACCACTGTGCCCCTCACTCCGCGAGTCAATATCAACACAGCCACCCTTGCCCAGCTCATGAGTATCCGGGGCCTCAGCGAGAAGATGGCCGTCAGCATCGTGGACTACCGCCGGGAACACGGTCCCTTTCGAAGTGTTGAGGACTTGGTGAGAATGGATGGTATCAATGCAGCCTTCCTGGACAGAATAAGACACCAGGTGTTCGCAGAGAGGTCCAGGCCCCCATCTACCCACACCAATGGGGGTCTTACCTTCACGGCCAAGCCGCATCCCAGTCCCACATCTCTGAGCCTGCAGAGTGAGGACTTGGACCTGCCACCAGGGGGGCCCACGCAGATTATCTCCATGAGGCCCTCGGTGGAGGCCTTTGGAGATATGAGGGATGGGCGACCTGTGTTTAGGTTGGCCACGTGGAACTTACAGGGCTGCTCTGTGGAGAAGGCCAATAACCCGGGGGTCCGAGAGGTGGTGTGTATGACGCTTCTGGAAAACAGGTGAGCGCAGCAACTGGCTGTGTGTGTGTGTGGGGGGAACTGGGAGTGAATGCAGCGCAGCGCTGAGTGGCCTCAGCTGAGGATGCACATGAGTGGATCCTTTGGGGCAAGGGAGAGGAAAAAGTGTTTAATCTATCCGTGTTCCTGAGGTTCCAGAGCTGATGGCTGAGTGCTGGTCCCCTCCTAAGCAGAGACTGTGTAGTGTTGGTTCTGCTTTGGAGAAGGTCTTTGACTTACAGGGTTTCACTGACTGGAGACTCAGCGTGGGAACTGAGGTGGTCTTGCATGTAAGAAAAAAAACTGAGTTTTTTTTTTTTTTTTTTCTTCCAAGACAGGGTTTCTCTGTGTAGGACTGACTGTCCTATTATTAGCTCTGTAGTCCAGGCTGGCCTTGTATTTAGGGATCCACCTGCCTATGCTTCCTGAGTACTGGGATTAAAGTCCTGTACTACCACCACCCTGATTAAAAACCTGAGTTTTTTAAGGTTACACTAATGGGAGGAAAAGTCATGTTTTCCCATCAAATACACCTATTTGCACGGACAAAACCCATATTATTTGCAAACATCTGCACTGTTTTTGCCAGGGAGCTGTGATCAGAGCACCTTGCACTCCTTTTCCTTGTTGAATCTGAACTTGGCTTTTAGCATGCTCATCCTCCTGTCCCTTAGCTGGAAAAGGCCAGTTTGGGTGTGGATACTGGGCAGATGGTTCCTTCTGAACTACAGGAGAAAAGCCTGGCAGGTCCCCCCCAATGGGAGAGGATGTTTCTAATCATCACAGAATTACTGTCTGTAGGAACTAACTCCCCACGCAGCAGAGCAATACATCATGGCAAGAACTCCTGCTATTTGTAACATAGTGTACAGTTGTAATGTCATTAGCTCCTTCCTGTGTCAGAAATTCTCAGATGCTGATCTGCCGGGACCTGGGGTTCCTCGCTGCCCTCCTTTGAGGAGGCTGATCTGCTTGGCAGCGTGGTGTCTGGGTGTCTGGAGGTGAGAAGTGGGTTCTCAGTGCGGAACCAGTGAAGTGTAGCAGGTCGTCAGGACAGATTAGTGAGGAGAAAAGCAGGTCGCGACATATCCTTGGCACTGTCCTGTGGCACATTCTTATCTCTGAGGAGAGAGGGACCTGCGGGACGGACCGGATCAGAGACCAGGAGATCACTGGGTGCTCTGCTCCCTGCTATGTTGTGCTGTCTTGTCTGTCTGTCACCCCAACTCAGTCATTCTGCAAACTCATCTTGTTCACAGCCCTGGGAGACTCACATCAGACCTGGCTTGATAACAGTGCTCCTTCACAGCTGCTGGGACAGCAGCCAGCAGCATGGTTGCCTGATTCCCAGCAGGGGCTTTCTTAAGGCCCAGAGTAGTAAAGAGAGGGGTGAATCTAGATCTGAAGAATCTCAGTATGGACGACAGCATGGGCAATCCTTGTCTACTTATTTCATCAGCATGACTCTGCTCTGGACTAGTACCATCAGCCACTGCCTAATAAGTCCTGGGTGCCAACCCGGTTTTCCCATCACTCCAGCTGTCTCTGGTGTGCTCTAGAGCCGAGAAGCCCGGTGCTCTGTGTTGGACCATCTCTGTACTTCTGAGTTTCTTTCTAAAGTCCCCCCCCCCCCAAGTTTTGGCATTCCTGGTGTGACTTTGTGTTGAGCTTTTCCATTACTGAGTCCCCTTTTTGGATTGTTCAGGTCACCTCTGAATTTATTTGTTCCCATATAACATTCAGTCTGGCCAGGAATTAAAGACCTTATTGCTTTCTAGGATATATGAATGAAGAGAGGGGAAGATGGGAGGGTGAGACTGGACATGGGGCGGGTTGTCCCAACTGATCAGAAGCTATTTAGGCAGCTGGCCTGGCTCTGAATCAAGGATGGAGCCAGCCGGGGCTGTGTGGAGAGGAGCAGTGACAATTCTTGTATGGGGTCCTTGGGGTTTTGTTCTGTTTTGTTCTTGGAGGAATATTGAAGGTGTGTAGCTGCTGACTTCAGGCAAGTTCACCCAAACCCAACGACGTGTAGAAGGGGGCGCTTGAAGTAAGCAGTGGGAAGGTGGCCTCTACCCCCACTGGGTTGTCACATATATGTCCTATGAGTTGGTGACTCCTTTGTCCTGATCACAATTCAGTCACTATTCTGAGGAATCCTAGCACGTGGTTAGTGTCTGGTAAAACCTAAGTAATAGGCTTAAGGCCTGATCCGTGCAAAGCTGGGGTGGGAACGGTTGCCTGTGTGGTTGTCCTAGGGCACCAGAAGCTGTCACCGAGTCCTTGAGGGCAGGTGGCAGTGGCCGTGCTCCAAGAGCTGTGTGTTCATACTGATTCACAGAAGTTTCTCAACACCTCAGGAGTTCCCTTTGTTAATAACAGGAAGGATATTCAGTGTGAGCAAGTGTAGATGCATGCGGCTTTCCCGGTGGCCCTTATTTTCATACTGTAGGTGTACAGTGGATGAGCGCTGGAGTTTAGTGTGTGTGTGCCCGAGTGTTTTCTGACGGCTTCCACAGCCTTCTATTCACCCCAGTAACTCTAACATAGGGGATGTTTGCTTTTGTTAGAGATTCTCCATCTTTAGGTGAGGAAACAAGCGAAAGGAGTTAAAGCACTTGCCTCTGAAACAGCTCATATGTGATTCATGGGACAAGGACGGAGACCAACTGGCTTTATTATACTATGCTCCTTGCAAGCATGCTGTTTGCTTCGGCATAGCACCTATATACTGCTTCTTGGTTAGGTGTCCTGTGCTGGACCAAATCAAAGGTAATTGCCAACTCCCATGCCAGTCTCGGACATTAAATCCATTATTAAGGCGTTCTAAAGCCAATCCTGGGCAGTTTTGTGGAGGGACTGGCTGCCACATAGCTTCTTTTCGGTGAGTTTTGCTCATCTAGCATGTGCATTTTCTTAGAGGAAAGGTACCTCTGTATGAATTAGTCTTTCTTGCTCTCATATGCTGCTGATTTGATAGGTGGAGATGTTTTGCATGTGCGCTCTGAGGTAGGACCTCTTAGAGCTGGATAATGATAGTCACCAGGACCCTTCGGGGACACCGTGCTGTGGCATGTGTTCAAGCACTGCCGGTTTCATCAGATTCACCGGCCACACCTTGGTCTTAGGCAATGTTCTTCCCCCTTCCTTCCTTGACTCCATATGGGTCAGGAATGAAAGAGGCTTCTGCTGGGGATCCTTGCAGAACGCTGGCCAGTGTGAGCAGTGCTACTTTGGTGTTTGTTTATTGCTGAGGAAGCATTCTTCTATCTTCCAGTGTCCCTTTGGTTTCTGACAGTAAACGCAGGGAGAACTGATAGGGAATCTCCAAAATAAAGAGATTCAACTATCCCAGTTGCCTGGCTTCCTCATATTCTATATCTGAAGGAAACTTCCGTGTCAAAAGTAGTTCACTTTTTAATGGTTTTAATCGTATTTCTTTCTGGTTCTTCATTGGTAAATCATACGTAGATTAATGCCTGGCAACTTGTATAGTTCTGGGAAAAAAAAAAAAAACAAACACCCCCAACAGGGTTTAGTCTGTCAGACTTGATTAGTGGGATCAACATAGATAGAATTCATCTTGTCATTCAATTCATCCATTTGAAAAATGTGTATTGAATGTGCACCGCATGTATAAACACATTCAGGGATCAGCTTGGATCCCCTCCATGACAGAATTAACTAAGTGCCAGCCAGTTTGTATGGCTCAGCATCAAAACAGTTTGGTTAACCCAGATTTTTTTTTCAACTCATGTTGGGGAATTAAAGAGTAGGTAGATGAACCAAATATAATACCCAGAGGGGAAAAACCACTCAGCAATCCTCTTAAAGATGGCATCTCTTTTGATAGCTGTAGAAGAGGCTCAGAAGCTTGAGATGCAGCCCCACTGGCCTTCAGAAACAGAGATGCTGCAGCCAGGATTTGAAGCTACGCATTTGTCTGATAGCAAAGCCAGGGCTTGGTACATATTTTACTAAATGCAGTATGCCCTTCCATGTCCTGTTTCTGAACCTCACCAGCCCACAATCTTGGGTCAAGCGTTGGAGCCTTGTAAGAAGGGTGGCTTCACCCAAATCGCTGAAACTCTCTTAGCCCCAGAAGTTCCCTGTGCCTTTCCTGTTTTTGTTCCTCCAAAGGCTGGGGTGGTAGCCAGATGTGTGGAACAAATTCAGAGGACATCAAGGCCTCTCTGCTTGGCCCTCACTGTAAGTTTGAGACCTTGGGCTCCACTCCAAGGTGGAGTTCCGGTTAGCAGAGCCAAGGAATTCTGGGTCATTTCCAGACAGAGAGGTGGTCAGCATGAAGACTGTGGCTTTGTAAGAGAAGGTGGGGGCGAGTAAAGGGAGGTCTTGGTGTGGGCAGAAAGCAAAGGGGTTATGTTTGTTTTTCAAAGAGGTTGAGTTTCTTTGGGGTCTAATGTCAAGGTCCTGTGGAGGTTTGATACTGCTGATTTTTCCAGGTGATTAAACATTCAATCAGGCATTTCTTCTTCTTTCTCTGGCTAGCAGACTGTTTCAGGCAAAGCCACTGCTGCTTTGATGGAACTTCCCTTCTGGATAGAGAGATAAGCATGTCTGCAAGCAGGTACCTAATTACAGGTAGGTGCGAAAGCTGAGGCTCACGGAGATGAGGCAGAGAGATGCTTGTTTAGCTAAACGGAGGTCAGAGAAGGTCTCCTCCAGGTGCTGGTGGATGGCAAGGAGCCAGGCAGGGAAAATATAAGGGTAGAGGTAGAAGCTAGTGAGATGAATTCCTGAGTTGTCACGGCTACTGGGGCTGAATGGGCTGCATTCTGGGACTTGTAAAGAGACTGTTGTTGCTTGAGATGTTGTGAGTGACTGGGAAGTTGAAGTGGGTGGAAATGAAGGACCTACTTAGAGGTAAAAACCAAAGGGATTGTTTCTGCATCTGGGATGATGTGAGGGTTAGGTGGTGACTTGTTTGAAACACTTCAAAATTCCTAAAAGACAGGCTCAGAGGCATTTCAGAAGTTTGGGGGCCAGCTGGTGTGCTTCTGCACCGTGTGAACATGCCCACAACCCTCTGACCTCACTGCCCTGCCCTGTGCATGCTGTATCCTGGACAAGGAGTAGGGTTGTGGGTACCCATAGCAGCTTGAGGCTACAGCCTGTCCTCTGCCCCAGAGTGGCATCTGGCAAGGCCCTATACTCTATTAGCACCAATGACATGTAGACCAAAGTCATGCTTAGGGATCGTAGGTAACTTTTCATCCGAACATATTTACATTAGTTTGTTTCCTTGTTGATTAAATACCTTCTCTGTGCTTTTTCCTCAGTGAGGTCCCTGATGCAGAGACCTGCCCTGTGTTGAGGAAGCTGACAGTCTTGAAAGAATATAGGAATCGGACAGGTAGTTAGCTACCAAGGCAATGTGCAATGTGAGGGAGGAAGTGAGTACTGCTGAGAGGCCAGAGAGCTCAGCCACACTGTACCAGCCTGCCTGGTTCCATCAGCCATTCTCCTCAGAGTATGTGGAAACCTCAGCCTTCGGGGAGAGTGAGGACCGACATTGGGAACAAGTTCACTGGGAGGGAGCACTTGACAGGGAGAGATGTGGCAACACTTGGGGCTATTAGTTAGCAGCCCCTCTCTCCAGCTTCAAATGTATCATTCTTAGAAAAGCTTACAAATAATTGACATGAGAGCAACTGCCTTTATCTTTGAGCCTTGCTTTAGCAGCACACCTTTTAATTCCAGCACTGGGGAAGCAGAGGCAGGTGAATCTCTTTGAGTTCAAGGCCAGTCTGGTTTACATGAGCAAGATCCAGGACAGCCAGGCCTACATAGAGACCCTGTCTTGAACACACACACACACACACACACACACACACACACACACAAACAAGTCTGTACAGGCCCATGTGTGATAATCCACAATTCCTCAACAGTCATTGCTAGTAGCAAATAAAAGGAGGCATTTCACTAAACTGCCATTTGATCCTCACAGATACCTGGTCTGTATGCTCTAGAGACAGCAAGGTGGGATCCTATCTTGGTAATCCTTTTCAGAACACTGAGGAGATGCTACCAAAATGCCGGGCGAAAGCTTCCTGGCCTTACTCCATATGATTGCACACAGACCTTATTTTGGGTCACAGTTGTGTATTGTAGTGTTGTAATTGATAGCTGCCACACACGTGGATCTTGGTGGCTAGGAGCCTGTGGAGGGTATCCTGAAGTAAACATGTCATTTAAAAGAAGTCTGGCGTCCTTCCAAGTCCCATATAAAGAAACCCTGTATGTTTTTTTTTTTTTTTCCTTTTTCTTTTTTTCTGGCTATAGTTCTCCAACTGATGTTGATTTGTGCGTATTCCCAACCAGCCCTTGTTTCCTGAAGATTCTATTTTGGTCCAGCCATTACCTGATTAAGCTGTTAGGGCTGGCCTTTGATTGCCAGGCTGCCCTAAAGTCCTGAAATGGAGCGCTTCACCAGGGGAATTCGACCCTGCCTGTCTCTGTCTCCTGTATGCTGCTCTGGGTGCGATCTGCAGTCTCCTTTGCTGATTGAACTCTGGAGGTTCGGTCACATTAGTACTTCCTCAATTCAGGCTAAAAGCATGGGATCTAAGCGAGAGGGTTAAGGGAGATTGTTTTCTAAAATATTGGTTCAATAACTGGTTCAAAGAAAAACCTCTCCTTAAGCTGCTTGAGCAAATTCAGTCTGACTTACATGTAAAAACAAAAGCAAAAAAAAAAAACCCTTTTAAAGAAATTAAGGTTTTTTTTTTTTTTTTTTTTTTTAAATAAAATAACCAGTTTCATCATGGTAGTATCCCGAGTGGGTAATGTGCATGTTAACAGTCATCCCCCTGCCCCCTCCCCGCCATTACTCTCTTGTCTTCCCACTGCTGTCTCCATTTCTCTTCCCCAACAGTCCCTTTCTACAGCGTCACTTCTCTAACAGCAATCTGGATTCCACATTTGAGAGGAAACATGCTTGCCTTTATGAGTTGGCTTATTTCTTTTGATCTCCATCTCCATCCATTTTTTTTCACCCTGCAAATGACACAATTCCACCTTCTGTTATTTTAAGTTGAAAACAAAAAGTAAAACAGTGGTCTGTGGTCTGAAAGTGCCAAAGCTGTGGACTCCCTTTCCTCTTTTCGTTTCTCTGTAGGAGCCTTCGCAGCTGCAGATCCCGGTGTCCCTCTGCCATTTGTTCTGTTAACACAATGATCTTAAATCATAAAATCTCACTCTAAACAGCAAACCATTCCACGCCTGTCTCTCCATAGGGCCCGGAGCTCTTATGCCTGTTTGGTAGCAATGTGTCTGCTGAGAACAGAAACTGATAATTAACACTGGACTAGCTGTGGCTGAGGCGTGAGCCTAGCCCTTGTCACCTGTGGCCATCTTTATCCCTGTCTAATGGACAGAAAAGGGATTGCTTGGGGAAGCCTAGACCTCTGCCAGGGTCACATGGCTTTTAAGTAGTGGGGTCTGAATTACAGTGGCAGCAGTTGGTGCTAGAGTAACTGTCAGTACACTGATCCTCCTTGAGGACTACCTGCTGCTCATTCTGCTCAGAGCTCTTTCAGCCTGTGGATGCTCAGCAAAGCCATCATGCCTGTGAGTGCATGTGTTTGCTCTGGCCTTGGCTTCTTCAAAGTGGAGCAAGGATATTTGCAAAGCAAACTGGGTGTAAGATACTGTGTATTTTTTTTTATGACTTTTGAGCCTTTTATATTTATTTATCTTGCCCACACCTTTTTTTGACAGCAGTTTCTTCCATAATCTGTTTTTTATAGGATCTTTCCAAACTTCTTATTTTTAGGAACGACTTCTCTTCCTGCTCATGCTTCTTGTTTGTGAGTTGGTGTCGTGTTTTAGGGGTAGTAGTAGTGTGTGCAACCAGCATTAACAGTCTAGGGGCAGATACAGTTGGCTCCCAGCAAGCACAGGACGCCCTTAGGCATGGCTGATCCACTCAGGAATGTTCAATGTACTATGGGCTTCCCAAGTCTGCATTAACAGAGGAAGGGCCCAGTGTGGTGGGTCTCTTGAATTGAAGTTGCTGGGAAAAACAAACAAACAAACACAAAAAATCAATCCTCTTTGGTGTATGTAAAATCACTAGTACGTGTAGTTGAATCTCAAAACACACAAGCCAGATATAGTGGCATATGCCTGTCATTCTAGTTAGTATTTGGAAGGCAGAGGCAAGAGAATTGTGAATTTGAGGTTAGCCTGAGCTACAGCCCCATCTCAAAGAAAACAAAATGAAACAAAAATCCCAAATAAAAACAAAACAAAATAAACTTTGGTACTTGTGCCCAAGAGAGTGTTGCAGGGTGTGGAGAGTGTTGACTCCTAGCAGTAACTGACAGTGTGAGCTGCTCTTCATTTTCTCTCTAAGGGTGACTCAAAAGATGTGGCTAGATATAAACTCACATGTTGATCACTCTAGTGTATCAGTTCTCCCTAAATTATTCATTTCAGCTCTCAGAAAGGTAAATAGCACAGGACTTTCATTTTGTTTTTATTTTATTTTTCTTTGACTTAGGACATGTATGGGTTAATAGACTTTAAAACAGTGGTTTTCACCTTGTGGGTCACGACCCCCTGAGGTTGAACAGTGCTTTCACAGGGGTCACATATCAGATATCTGATATACCAGATACTTACATTACGATTCATAACAGTAGCAAAATTACAGTTATGAAATAGCAATTAAATAATTTTATGGTTGGGAGATTCTTAAAGGGGTCACAGCATCAAGAACGTGGAGAACCACTGTTTTAGAGTTTTCTGCTTGTGTAACCTGTGAGTTACTCTGAGTTGGGATAAGTGTTTGAGAAAGAAGGCTGCATTTGATGTCTTACAAAGCATTTTCCTAAGTTTTAAAGTTTTCACAGTCTTTTTAAATAGTTTTGAACGGAATTTTAAAGTTTGATTTTTTTAAAAATTTTTTATGTAGAATATGTATGAGATCTCCCAGTGACCGAGGTAAACATTTTAGTGTGTGTGAACTGCACTGAACACAGTCAAACAGCAGGCAAAATGGTGATGATCTTGGATTATGGTAGTTTTGACGACTCTACATTTAATAATAAAAATATAAGCCATTGTCAGATACTGCTAGTTTTGACGTAGAAGAGTTGCTTTTATCTTTCTAACTCTAGGGTAAACTTAACTGAAGAACATGTAAGACGATGGCTCAAAGTGTCACTTAGCTATGAAAAGGAGACTTTACTTGAAATGAGCCAAGCAAATCAAGGCATAGAAATAACCTGGAGGACAAATGGGAGGCAAGAGTGCAAGACTATCTTAATAGAGTTCACATATAGTATTATTTATTTATTTATTTAGTCTTTTGAAACAGGGTCTCAATGTATAGTCCTGGCTGGTCTAGAACTCTCTATTTAGACCTGGCTTCAAATTCAGTGATCTTCCTGATTCTGTCTTCTGAATGCTGGAATTAAAGTCATGTGCCACCACACCCAGTTCAGAAACAGTGTTTGTGTTCATCAAAATTACTGTGTTAGGCCAGGAGGGTGGTGCACTATGGAGTCTGAGGCAGGATTGTGTTCAGGAATTCTGAGCTCCATGCTGAGACCCTGTCGTATCTTAAGGCCAGCCTTTCTCCAATAGTAAAAATCAAAACAGAAAGAGGAGGAAAGAAAGGAGGAGGCCTGAAGGATGTCTGGGTGATTCTTTAATTGGTCAATTCTGTTGCTAGGAGTTGAATACTTAGATTTATACATTTCTTCTAAGTGGTGGAAATCCCTTCTATTCTGAAGTTTCATTTACTAGGAAGGAAAGTGACCTCTGTTTTTTGCCAAGTACCTGGAATTCTGAGAAAGAGGAACAATCATTTCTGTAGACAGGGTGTGTATTAGTCAAGAAGGTTGCCTTAATACACTACTGCGGACCAGGCGGCCCAAACAACTGGAATTCCTTTTCTCATTGATGGGGCAAGAGGCTACTACAGGTGATTTAACAGTCGTCTTTGTTTTATGTTTTCCTGAGGTTTGGTCTCTGCCTGGTAGCTCACCTTCGTCTTCTATTGTTTTTGCATAGCCCTTCTACCTATCCAAATCCAGATTTCCTCTCCTTGTAAGAACACCAGCCATATTGGAAGGATGGAGGGATATTTCATTTTGTAGGTTCTGAGGTTCTATGGGTTGGGGCCTAGCTGGTGAAATTTGAGGGGCCACCATCATTCAGTGTGTTAGAAGATAATTTAGGAAGAATTGACTAATGTGTCTTTCTTGGCCATTTGTGAGGAAGATACACCTCTGAAGTTTTCAGCTGAGATAATTTCAGAGTATCCAGTGCATAGCTTAAAACTGACATCCAGTTCCTGGGGTGACACTGGGGTGACAGCATCCTTATGAGCCTAGCTTTTTGGGAGCTATGGTTGGGTTCCCCTGCACTGCCCTTCAGAGGTGTCGGTGTAGGCACCCTACTGGAAAAACCTGCATTGCCCTGAAGCCTTGTGGTCCACCTCCACTCCCAGGCAGCATCCTTCAGTCTGCTGACTTGGGGCTTGCCCTTAGCTCCAGGTAATATTGATGCTTAAGCTCACCAGAGCTCAGACACTAACTTCAGGTGGGATTTAGTGTCTGTCTGCTGTTTAGAACTTTGTGTCCTTTAGATCTGCAGTGAGACGGCAAGTCCAGAGTGCCTGTCATAGAGCCAGCGCAAGCCAAGCTTTCTCTGACTTTTGTTATTAAGTGCCCAGTTATAGGCTCTCATCCAGATCTCCCCCACCATATCAGGTCCTTTACTGCGATTGCATGTGGATGCCATCCACCCTCCTAGACTGAAGGTTTTACAAGGGTAGGAGCTGGATTCTGAATCATAGTTTTGGCACAGCCGCACTTGAAAATTCATAGCAAGAATATGTTAGTCATATTTATTGTTTAATTTGATTCAAGTGCTATTGTAAGCATTTTATATTCAGTAGCTAACTTCATTTTCACACCAGCGAGTGGCTACGGATGTCCACCATATACATGAGGACTTCCTTGAAGAATGTAAGCACGCTTGCAGGAAGTCACTTGGCTGCTGAGGAGGGAGCAGGCCCTGGCTCCTTTATGGATTAGAGAATCTGAAAATGAGGAGAGACCACATCAGGCCCAGGATGGGACAGTTCTATACCCAGAGAAACTGGAGGGACAGCATGAGTTGTGGGAAGGGACCCTGTGTCTTGGAGAGAGCTCAAGGTGGTTATCATTCCATTGAGTGCCAGGAAGTCACCCAGTCTCTCACAGTGAGGCCAGCAGTGCCGGGCTGTTTGGCGGCTGGGTTTTGTTTTGAAATTGAAATAAATTTTTCACCTCATGCAGCTTGCTGCAGTAAAGTGATGGTTAGTAGTTTTTATTATATCCCCAATATTTTACTATAGTCACAGGTGAGAATTGTGTAACTGTCAGCCATGGAATTCCAGAACATGTGCATTAGTTCATATGTATTAGCTGTCACTTCCCATTGCCTGCCCTTTCTTCTCCTGGGCACTTGGCTGTTTGAACTGGATTCCTTGCACTTCAAATGTTTCAAGGTTCATCTACGTTGTAACATGTGTTAGCATTCCATTTTTTTCCTTGAGAGCTGAGTATTAATATTTCACTATATTGATGGATACTAGTTTTTTTCCTACCTTTAGGCTCTGATGAATAATATCAACTTGCATATAGATGAAGACATTTTTATATGGAAGGTATTTTCATGGCTCTTCACGATATTCAGAGGTCAGGTTGCTGGGTCCTAGTTAATTCTATGCTTAACATTCTGAAGAACTGCCAGGCTGTTTTCTAGAGCAGCTGAATGATTTTCCATTTCTGTCAGCAGTCCATGAGGGCTCAGGTTTTCCAAATGCCTGTCAACACTTATTATTGTCTTTTGGTTTTTGACCATAGCCATCCTATTGGCTATGGTATAGTGTTATCAGGGTTTAGATTCCATTTTCCCACTCGCCAGTGGTGTTTAGCATCGTCCCATGTGTTTCTGGCTATTTACTTCTCTTTGGAGAAATATCTAGGTGTAGGCCTTGGGTTAGGTTATTTTCAAAGTTATTGCTAAGCTGAAGAAAGAGAGAGAGAGAGAGAGAGAGAGAGAGAGAGAGAGAGAGAGAGAGAGAGAGAGAGAGACTGCTGACTGCTCGTCTTCCCTTCTTGTCAG
>NC_034599.1:20736663-20773346 GCF_900095145.1 Mus pahari
CTCTTTGGAGAAATATCTAGGTGTAGGCCTTGGGGAGAGAGAGAGAGAGAGAGAGAGAGAGACTGCTGAGAGAGAGAGAGAGAGAGAGAGAGACAGACAGACAGACAGACAGACAGACAGACAGACAGACTGCTGACTGCTCGTCTTCCCTTCTTGTCAGTTAGTCATAGGGTCATTGTACCAGGACATAATGTGGGATGATTTCTTTGTAATGGGAGAAAGTACTCAACATGGTACCCAAACAAAACTCCATCTGGGAAGACCTTGGCACCTTCCTCTTGGCATGCTCCATGATTCTGGCTGGAGCAGTGCATCTGAGCAGGGCTTTTAGCAGAGTCCTTCAGAGGTACTGAGTGTCCTCCAACTTCACAGTTAAGTTATGTGTTTTGGATAGAAGTTCACCGTACTTATCTGAAACCAGAATATACTGCACAGTGTGCCAGGGTTTGCGGTGAGAGGTGAACTTTGGGAATCTCACTTCAGTGCCTGTAGTTCACAGGCCCCCAGGTCGGAACAGCGCCTTGAAGGAACACCTGCTACAGGATACTGGCAAAGCCATCACATACAGATGAAATTACATGCAACGTGTTTATTTCCTGATCCCTCTGAGCCCCAGCTGTGACCTGCTGAGTCATACCCTTCACTCCACAGGACCCTGCAATTGCTTTGCTTTTGCGTTTAACATGATGTTTCTCTGTCATGCACCTCCTATCCACTTGCAGTGTAAAGAGGTACTTAAATGTACTTAGTCATACCGCTGGGAATTATGAAACTGTTAATTCACAAAAGAACCTTCTGAATTCTGAAGATTGACAGCTAGCAACTGCTTCTGAAGGCCTTGTGCTCAGAGGCAGTTACCTCACGCTCTGCATGTACCATGGGTACACGCTGCACATACCACATGTACCTCCACTCCCATCTTCCATGGAGGTCTGTGTCATTGAATTGTCTTGTTATCACAGTGATCTCCCTAAATGCACATCCTTTCTGCATTAGCCTGTATCCTGCAGTGGTAACACAGGACATCTTAAACTGGGTGATTTATCTGAGTACAAATCTGCTTTGCTCATGTCCTTAGAGGCTGGGAGGTGCCCAAGAACCGAGTGCCAGCAGCCAGTGAGGACCTCAGGGCTGCATCGTCCCCACGGTGGAACATTGAAAGGCAAGAGACTGGAGAGGGCCAAACTTGCTTTTGAAGAGATGGCTCAGTGGTTAGGAGCTTGTTTTTTCAAACTTACTGTTAGTTGGGGAAAAAGATGGTGTTTTTCTTCCCTTCTTTCTTGCTACTTAGTCATGGAGTCATTGCACCTGGACGTAGTTTGGAATACTTTATTTGTGGTGGAAAAAGGTGCTCAACTTCCTACCAAATGGAACGTCCGTCTGAGGAAATGCAGGGGACCTGAGTGTAGTTCTTACTACCTACAGCAGCTAGCTCATAATCACCTGTAACTGGAGCCCTAGAGGGTCCAGTAACTCACACAGTCACACATACACATTAAAAACCAATCAAAACAATCCTGCTCTTCTGATAACCAATGCGCTCCCACAGTAAGGAGTAGTCCATTGTGGGACAAAGCTTTCTGGTCTAATCACTTGAGCCAACACCTTTCACTGAGTGTGAAGTATAGGACCTTGGGGAACATGTTCAAACCATACCATTTTATTTGTCATTCAAGACCAGTTTTTCTGAAAGCCTCCTCACTGGAAGCAAAGGCCAGTTGATCAGAACTTGGAAGTTCTCTCATGCAGTTGGAGGCCTCAGTTCTGACTAGATCCAGTTTCTCTCCTATGCTCATCTGATCCGATCCACTATACTTAATTTTACCTTTCCTCATGCCTTACACATTTCAAAAGTTCTAATTTTAATTTTGTGTGTATGTGTGTGGTGTATGTACTTGCTGGTATAGGCGTGTGCACATATGTGCTTGTGGAAGCCGGAGATAGATATTGGCATCTTTCCTTGGTTGCCCTCTACCTTTGTCTATTTAGATAAGGTCTCTCACCTAAACTGGAACTCACTGATTCTGCTAGGCCAGCTGCCCAGGGAGCTCCAGGGGTTTGCCCTTCTCTGCTCCCCTCTCAGTACTGTGGTTACAGGTGTGCACCTCCAGGTTCAGCTTTTTACATGGGTGTTGAGGGTTTGAACTCTTGTCTGCCTGGCAGGAATTTTTCGACTGAGCTGTCTTTCCAGCCCCTCATGATTATATCTTTAAGGAATAAGTTAGTTAATTTATTAAGGAATAAATTAGTTAGAATAAATGTGTCTGTACTCAAAACCTTAGATTTTCCAGGTATATTTTTGTATAAGTAGATACACAGATACTAATGGACCTAGCAGAAAAAACCAAAATGTGTGCTGCTGGCATAAAAGCAAACAGACCAAAAATAATAAGTCTAAATTACAAATACTTAAATTTTAACCGAATTTTATTTGTGCAAAATAAATCTAGCAATAAATCAGACTTTATTACAGGTCAAACTTGAGATCAGCAACCTTGAAATCATCTTTCATAGTTCAAATAGGACCAGTTAATGGAGTCTTAACTTTTATAAGCCTGTTTTGCATCTCATGTGTCCCTAGGTTTCTCTGTGTCTGACCACAGACATATGTTTGTATATGTCTCCACCCACAGAGTGTCTGGCTATGTGACAGCTATGTGTATATCCATCTTTAGAAACAGATCTTTATCTTTAGTGCTAATTACGTCTCGGCTTCCTTCACCTTGTCAGGAAGTAAATGTACTTGGGAGAACCCATGTGCAGTTGGCAGGATGCTGCCTTCTGACTAATTGTTTGCAAGTTCTCTCCTGCAGTTCACTTTACAATCCCAGTGGCATTCGGTGTCTGATTTACTATCAGCACAACAGATGGAAGCAGACTGTTTCTTGCTGTCCAGTGGCCTGGTGGCTGCTGGAGCCATGAACCTTGACCTGTTTTTATTATTTTTCATAGTTCAAGGCCAGACTGTGCAACACAGATTTCTTTTTTTTTCTTGTTTTTCTTTTCTTTTCTTTTCTTTTCTTTTCTTTTCTTTTCTTTTCTTTTCTTTTCTTTTTTCTCTTCTTCTCTCTCTCTCTCTCTCTCTCTCTCTCTCTCTCTCTCTCTTTCTTTTTTTAGAACACTTCATTTCTGTATGAAACTTTCAAAACATATGAAAGATGCTTGGGCTCACGCTTTTGAGGTCAGGGTGCCATCTACCTTTGAATTCCTTCAGAGCTTGAGAAATCACCTTCCTAATGAGACTTGATGGAGAGCAGTGCTCACTACCCTTGGACGAAGCTGTCAGTGGAGGCTCCTTTGCCCAGCACAGTGTATCCCTGCTGATCTCAGATGGAGGCACAGGGAAACCTATCCAAAAGCATAGGGAATAGGAAGAGCTCCTTTTGGCTGTGGGGACGGTTGACTCAGGATCGAGGTCTTGGACAGACAGCAGAAACCTTGTGGCTGGTGGCAGGGATTGATGGTCCTCAGGGCTGCTGCCTGCAGGACTTCTCGAAGAGGCCTGTGCCTCCTCCTTCAAGCAGCCAGTGCTGTTTCCTGTTTCCTGCAGCTACGACTCTTGGTGGATGTACCCTGACCCTCAGGCCCTGGACAGTGCATCTATTAACAGGTATGAGGGACAGAAGCCCAGGGTCGTCCCTGTGCCAGGCAAGCACTCTACCACGGAGCTGCAGCTCCAGATCCTGAACAGTGCTTTTAAAACGCCTTTTAGTCAAGGACAACTTTCCTTAAATGACATCTTCCGTGGCAGCAGTTTCCAACCTGTGGGTTGAGGCCCCTTTGGGAATCAAATGATCCTTTTACAGGGGTCACCTATCAGGTATCAAGCATATCAGATATTTCCATTGTGATTCATAACAGTAGCAAAGTTACAGTTATGAAGTAGCAACAAAAATAACTTTATGGTGGTGGGAGGGTATCACAACAGGAGGAACTGTATTAATGAGTCACAGCATTAGGAAGGTTGAGAACCGGGGTCTTATGGGCAAGCATAACTCTCTGGTAGAAGATGAGCTGCTCTGGGCTAGAGCTCAGGGAGTCTGAGGGGGCTGGGAGGATCCCTGTGCAAAGAAGCCCAGGTGAACTCCTGTGTAGACAATTTTTATCATCTAGCTCAATGTCAGTCTGTCTCCCTGCTCCTGTTTCTAGGCTCTGTTCACTGCCAACAGCCCTGGGATGATCATGGGACTGTTTGCTGCTGCTTCATCAGTTTGGTTTCAGGGCCTTCCGAGTGCTATTAATGTCCTCTGTGTTGGCCTTTGTGGGATGATTGCGTCCCCAAGCACGGATGCTTGGACAATGCTTTCTTGTGTGCAGACCCTGAAGAGGTGGGGCCACCTGCACCAGAGGTTACAGTCTTCCTTAAAATACAGTTCCAATGTCCAGGTTTGTTTGTTTGTTTCCTTAAATACTAATAACACTGAACTTATCGGTAGGAACCATGATAGCCCCTGTAGGGGAAGAGGGCTGTGCATTCATGGCAGGCTCTCTCGGCCTCAGTCCTATCAGCTTTGATTTTTTAAAAAATTTACTTTTCATATTGAGGTGATTGTAAATTCACATTCTATTGGTATTTTGGGAAGCTCATTGTTTGTGGTGGGATTGGTTCATGGTTTATAATGTATTTGATGAATCTTTGGTCTCTATTCACTAGATACCACAAGGGCCTGCCTTCTCTCTATGTGAAAGCCAAAGGTTCTCTAGAAAATCTTCACGTGAATGTTCCCTAGGGCAGAACAATTCCATGCCCGTGCTATAAAAGCACTTTAGAGTCATAAGGAGTGGTATGGGGACTCTACCACTGCTGGAATGATTTTTCCCTGACTATAGGAGAAGTTAAGACAGTCAGCAGGCAGGAAGAAACCCAGAGCAGAGGTTTGGGGGCCTCAACTGGGCAGGGGAGGAGGTGTCAGAGGAAACATACTGAAAAGAGGTAACTGCTGTATCTCTGTGACATCAAAGGGAACCGGTGGGCAGCCTCTTACAGGAAGATCCAGGAGGCAATGGCAGTAGGCTCCTGTGCTTTTGAGACATAGGTTTGTGACAAAGACAGAGCTGGAGAATGGGCAGAATGATGAGGCAAGGCCCAGAGTCCCCTCAGGTCTCCCCGCCCCTCACTGGTGCTTAGTGAATAGAGGAGGAACTAAGAACTACTGGTCTACCTTGCTGAGGATGGGGCTGGGCTTGAGAAGGGATGTGAGAAGGCAAGAGAACTGTGCAAAGGCCTGAGGAGGAAAAGCCTCCTAGGAAAAGTGATGCAAGGCCTTCCAGATTTTGTGGGAGGGAGTGTAAAGTCACTTGGAACATAGTGGGTATTTGAGGAAAAGCCTGAAGCTAATCTTCTCCCTCTGGGAAAGGGCAGGAGCTTGGAAGATGGGCAGGGTTTCTTATCTCAGTGCTGCCTTTTAAAGTAAGAAAGATTAACTTACGGAGGCCTACTGGATGTCTGAGCAAAATTACCTCAGTTCAGATGCTGAGCCATCTCTTTTGTAGTCGTTAACAGCAGAGTATTTATAGTGTTTTAAACACTAAAGCCTTAGTGTTTGTAAGCCTCTGTGGGGATTATAAAAACAGAAGTATATTTGGAATGATGTTTTCATTGTTTTGTGTGTAGAGGAACACCTAAAATTTAAGATACTGTATATGACATTGGATCATGTTAATTTGATATGTGTTTTGTTCTTTTTGTAAATATGATTCTAACTAAATTTCTAATACCAAAATAACCAAATGTACCACTGTCAATGAGGAAAAAGCTGGGAGGGAAATGGCATATGGTACAATATTGTACATGTTAAAAGTAGTGCTGCCTGGCCCAGTGTAGCTCTTAGGTACTGATGTCTTTGATGGGAGGAAACAAAAGTTCGAGCATAATTTAGCAGGCTTTGACTTAAATTGATATTGCATGTCTTTATAGAAAGAAATGTTGGGAATGGGGTTAGGGTTGAGAACAGGGGTCAGGTGCTTATGGGCATGAGGACGTTTAGGGGATGACTGTGGTAAAGGTCACACCACTGTCACCTGTGCATTGCAGAGGTGGGTTGTCTGCTATGTAAAGTTACTGCTGCCTGCTTTAATGGTGTCTAATACAAGTTAGCAGCTCTCATGTCTCCTTGTTTGACTAGACTTTCAATAGGTGCTGAGTGTAAAATAAGGCATTTTAGTCCTCAGGGCTCATCTTTTGGAAAACAAGAGGAGGTTGTGTCAACTCATGGAATTAATGGCAAAGCATTTGGCACATTCCTGGTTCATGGTCATTATCCATGGCCATTGCCACATTCCTCCCTGCCCCTGTCATAAGGCCTGGCTGTCTAGTGTAGGCTTACTGTACAACCTGTCTACCGTCAGAGTGGGGCCTCCAAAATGAAACCCCCAATCTTCCTGAGAGTATTGCTTTAGGAAGGACCTCATATGCTGTGGTGTGTGTGTGTGTGTGTGCACACGTGTGCGCACGCGCGCGCTTGTGCATGTGTGCTTGTGTGTGTGTTCCAGGTGCTCTGCTGACGAGGACCTCCATGACACTGAACCCTTCACCGTCCCCTGTCTCTGAGCCATCTTTTGTTTGTTTGTTTGTTTGTTTTGTTTTTTTTGTTTTTTTGAGACAGGGTTTCTCTGTGTAGTCCTGGCTGTTCTGGAACTCACTCTGTAGACCAGGATGGCCTCGAACTCAGAAATCCGCCTGCCTCTACCTCCCAATTGCTGGGATTAAAAGGTATGTGCCACCACTACCCGGCTGCTATCTGTATTTCTGTTAGTCAGACTTAATCACCTTTCTCCTGCCAACCCCAGTTTTTTCCTATGGCCTGGAGCCCATCTTAGACTCTCCCAGCCTTGTATCCCAGCCCCCAAGTCTTTAGGTATTCTCATTACCATTATGTCCCACATTCTGCCCATGAGTTATGGCATCTGCCAGTAATACCTGGCACAGTCTCCAGCAACCAGGACACTGTTGAAAAAAGTAAACCATTTGAAGGGATGGACCTATTTCAGTTGCCCACAAGGAGACAGCTTGGCCCCAGGTATGATTTAGAAGCTTAAAGTCCACTTTTCCCAATGTCATTCCAAATTATCTACTCATATGAAAATATCATTTTGAAATTTGGTGCCATGTATGATGAACATATGCCAATCTAAAGGGGGAGGAATGCCAAGGTCTACAGCTATGGCTCTTTGTTCAAGGGAAGACTCCCTTTTGACTCTCAGAGTGTGACTGTGCCTGGGAAAGGGCTCTTGGTCTTTGCATGAGGTAGATGATGCTTGTCACAGGGGAAATCCTTCTTGCCTGTGATCTTGGCATCTCATAGTCCCATGGTGGAAATGCTCTGTTTGCATGGGGCTAGCAGAAAGTACCCAGGAGCCAGCTGTTAACCTGTATAGTCTTGCTTGGCTGTATCCAGCATGTCACCATTCTTACAGGTAACTGCTCCGTCATGTAGAGGAAGCTGTAATCCAGTGAGGATATGATTGTCTAAAGATGTACATGGCAGTAGAGTTAGGGTGTGCTCAGATTAAATGGGGTTTCAGGCTTCCTTCTTTATGGACTTGTTAAGTGCATTTATTTTTGTATCTCACATATCCATTTGTCCTTTCTTCCACTTTTCATCAGGAGTAGGAGAAACTACAGGGCAGCAGCACAGCCTTGGCCCATCTGTTCTTCCTCTCCTAATATTGCTAACAGCAATAGCAAAAAACAAGGGCTCCCAAGTCGTCAGTTGCCCCCACTCCTTGTCTCTTGTTTCTTACTGGGAACCAGGGCATTGCACAAAAATGAAGATGATTTATACACTTGTATCATGAGGGGAAATTAAACGTCTGCGATATGACTGCTGGAAATTTATCATACAAACAAGTGTGGAGAGTTGCACGTTGCGGTATTCTGTTTGTGACAGTCTGTGTATCGATTGAAACAAACGGCTTTAGCCACCCAGAAAAGATTGTAGCTGTGACAGAAGAGGAGAGAGAGGGCACACAGAGAGGCTCCTGTTCTACGTTGTTCAAAGGATAGACTACAGAGCAGTACACATGTAAGAAAGAGGGGGGTAAGATTATGTATTTATTCATATTTACAGTACATTGAGGGATCCTGGCTAGACTCCAGTCAGTAATCTGACAATCTGGGGGAGGGGAGACTGGGTGAGAGCCAGACCCTCAGTGTGTCTCTCTTCATAGCATGGCAGTTACTGAACTCTATGACTATTACCTTTCTAAAGATTATACATAGTTATACATGAATAAAAACAATACCTAGAATATAAGTTTTCAATGTAAAGGTTTATAAGTAGATGGATTTTTTTTTATTAAAACCAAATTGCCCACCAGTGGATTGCCTTGCAAAATCTCACAGTTGCTATAAAGCTTTCATGCCGCCCTTGTGGGAGGGACAGTCCTGGGTTTGCCTTCCTTCTCTCACGAGGTTGGCAAAAGTAGATGAGTCAGCATGGAACTCCTGATCCCTGTCAGTCTCTGTCAGGGCCTCTGTACAGTGGGAGCAGCTGCAAGCTACTTCTTTCCAAGTGATAACACCCACCAGCACACAGACTCCCGCATTAAATCAGCTCTGTGGGGTTAAATTCCTTGCCTGTGAGTTTACCTTTTCAATTTTGCCTCATGTCTTCCTATTTGGTTGCATGTCACATTCAACTAGACCCTGTTGTGTATGTCCTGTGTCCTGTGGACTCTTTCTTCTTCCTCCATAAGAAACAGGAGGAGCTAGCTGCGGCTGAGCAGGGCCTCCAGGTGGCTGTGGTGAGAGAGGCGGTAGAGAGGAGGCCAGGGAATGGCAATCTGTGTCAAAGCTCACTCGCAGGCTCCTTTGTTCTGTTTATTCACATGAATTGAACAGTGGGTCATCCCTGAGTATCTTGTGACGTGCAGATGGTCCACACATTGTCATGGTCTCCACAGGGACTCAGAAAAACCTGGTTCACTTGGCACAAGCTCTGTAGTTGGCCATTGCAACCTTGAGCTCCTTAAAGATCGGTGAGCCAGAGCATGGGTTCTGTGTGGCCACTGGCCTTTTCATCTAGCCCGACAGATGCCCCCAGAACAGCTCTGCTCCCATAATAGCCCAGACCTGCACCCTCAGCTGCTCTCAGGAAGCCCAGAACCTGCTACTGCTTTGGCACCGGGGATGTTGTCAAAACACAGTCAGTCCGTGAGCCTGCTGTGCACCTGACAAGCAGCTTTGCTTTGAGCAACTATTGTGGTTTTGTTTGCTTTCTTCAGACTGAGAAGTTTCCATACTCATGAACCTTTCCACGGTAGCTGCTCAGGACAGATGTGTGTCCCAGAAGAGGTGATGAAGTGCTAGCTGTTACTGACGGGCTTCCTCTGCGCCCATCTTCTCCCTGCTTCCAGGTGACTCCCAGCCCTCAGGCTTTGGTTTGTTTCATTTTTGTGGCACTGGAGGTTGAATGCAGAGCTGTGTGTATACTAGGCAAGTGCTCCCCTTGACGTCAGAGTTTTTTTTTTTTTTTTTTTTTTTTTTCGAGACAGGGTTTCTCTGTGCAGTCCTGGCTGTCTTGGAACTCAGCTGGCCTCGAACTCAGAAATCTGTCTGCCTCTGCCTCCCAAGTGCTGGGATTACAGGCGTGCGCCACCACTGCCTGGCCAGACTTCAGATTTTTTTAAAAGTGTATTTTATAGATTGTATATAATCTTATAAACAGTTTAAGCAAAGGAGCTTAAGTATTATTTTTGTTCTTTTATACTCAGCTGTGTCATAATGCCAGTGCTTGGATGCTGGAAATGGGGGACCTCTAGCAAGCTGTCTGGCTATGTTGGCCTTATACTCGAGTGCTGCCCAGCTACACATACAGTATAAGTGAGATCTGGATTCAACTGAAAGATTGTACCTTGATAAATAAGGTGGGGAATGATCCCTGCTATCATCCTTGGGCCTCCACATACATACTCACACACATTCGCATGAACATCTGTTCACATAGATGCAAACACACACACACACACACACACACACACACACTCAGGAAAAATGACAAAACCAATCTTATAAGATGTAAACAGATAGGCCATGTACTGGACATAATCCATGGGCCATAATTTGTGAACCCTTACTCTGTGGAGCTCTGAGTTTCAGACATGCCTATGAAATAGGAGGTGGTGTTCTGATAGCAGCTGTAGAAAGTGCATGACCAGAACACATCTTAATCAAGTGACAGAGTCAAGAGGTACATTCAGCCTGAGAATATAAGACCTAGGGCCATGGAGGGTAGGTCAAGGGTTTGGAACAGCAAGTCTTTTTCTGTTCCTTCCCTTAAAGATTGGTGGCATCTTTCAGAAGGAGTAGGAGATTACTGACTCTTTGTTTTTGAGAAATATCTTCACTAAAATGTTATCTACTGTAAGAACCCATCTGTAGTTCTAGCTCTCAGAAGGTGGAGATAGTGGACTCCTGTAGGATGTTGGCCAGCTGGATTAGCCTTATTGCTGGGCTCTGGGTTGAAATGGGAGATCCTGTTTCCATACATAAGACAGAACAATTGATGAAAGTTTCTTTGTCAGCTGTGGGCCTTCAGACATACTCAGAAGCCAACCACACGGCTTATCTAGAATATCTATATTCTCAGCTACCTGGGGTCTGAAGTTGGAGGACCATTTGATCCCAAGAGTTTAAAACCAGCCTGAGCAACATAAGACTGAGTCTAAAAACTGAAAAAACAAACAAACATTCAAAAGATGTGTGAAGGACAGAATCAGTGCTCAGTGAGTAAGTAGCCCATGTACCTACCTCTGCAGCTTCAGTTAGAGAACCTCATCGCTTTGATGTTCCTTCTGTGCTCTTCTTATGCACAGGTAACTACTTGTGAGAAGTATGTTCCCCATTCTTCCCTTCCTTTCTTGTAGTCTTACACAGGAGTTCTTATCCCTAAATCGATGCGTCGTGCTGCTTAAGAGTGGCGCGACTGCGACTGTGCATGCCTTCCTTGTGGCTTGCTTTTGTTTCAGTCAGCCCCTGTGTTCCTGGGGTCCCTCCTTGACTTGTGCTCCTGGCCGTGATGTACTGTTTTACCATAGGACTATATTCCATCAGGTGCGTGTACCGTGATGTACTTACTTATCCATTGTGCTGCTGAACATTTAGTCTGCTTTCGGGCTTTTGTTATTGTACTGCTGGGAATATCCTTATAGATGTGTGTTAGTGCATCTGAGCACATATTTCCCTTGGGAACAGATTAACACTTAGAAAGACTAGCATTGAAATTTTATTTGATTGAACATACTAGCACCATGCATCCATGTGCCAAGCTGGTGGATCTCCAGGGTACTTGCCCTGGCTCTTGTTGCTGTGGTCCATTGTATTGCCTCTTCTCTTCAGAAAGATGCTCTTTCCAACCTATGCATCAGGAATTGGAGAGGACTCTTTAAGGAGAATCCTACCTGTACTACTTCTAAAGCAGCTCTGATTGCTCATTTCATGCCCTTTGTGCTGTGGCCGTGCTGTTTGCTGTATGGTGGGATCCTGTGTCTGTTTACCCTGTTTCCTTTAGGCCCTGTTGTCACGGAAGTATCTTTCTTAGTGTGACAGTTGTGGGGGGGCTGGCTGAAGTCTGCAGCTTGGCTGTCTTAGGATCCTCAGGAAAACATGTGTCTTTCTAGAGGTTGTGTCCTAGGGCTTGTTTGAGCAAGATTTTTAGACACCACAACTAGAATGCCCCAACTTCCTTATTTCTTGTCTTTTACTGTCTGTCTTCCCTCCAGTCATTGCCGGCCATTGACCTCTTCCCTCTCCTTCTTAGGAGGCCAGTGAACTTTGAAAAGACTTCTACACTTGCATTTACTCTGGAACTTTAGAATTCTCCCATTGGGCCAAGTGGTAGAAAGCAAAACAGCCCTTGGAAGTTACATTGGTACCAGATGATAGAGTGACCTTGGCTTCTGTCAAGGAGACATTCTGAGAAGTATTGGTTTGTACCAGGTCTCATCATTCTGGGTATTTCCTTCAGCAATCCTAAATCTGAGTGTGTGGATGGAGTGCAAGAGAGTGTTCATGGGTAAGGGTATAAGGCCCCAGGTTAATCCCAGCCATTCCAAGCATCAGGAGTGAGCATGGGAGAGGGGGTACTTCATACTGCATACTTCATGCTGCAGGGGAGTGGGGAGGGGGAGTATTGACCTGGAGAGAGACACAAGAGAGGGACAAATATCAGAGTCTGTGGGACCACGAAAGGCGGCCTGTTTTCCAGTTGAGAGAAGTTTAAACCCCGGAGACCCAGCAGATGAATCTACAAGGGACAGAAGTCCCGTTTGCCATGCTCCCAGACACTAGGCTCCTGACATGAGGCCCCAGCTCCATAATTCTGTGGCCATCAGTCACATAGNCTGTCTGGANTCCANCCCCACAGTTACCTGGCAACAGCCAGGTATGTTCCTCCCCACAGTTACCTGGCAACAGCAAGGTAGCCTAGCCCACTATAAAAGGAGCTGCTTGCCCACTCCTCACTCTCTTGCTCTCTCTCTTACCCTCTTGCTCTTACTCTCTCGCCTCTCACCCCTCTTTTCCCCCTCCCTTCCCCCCTCTCTCCATGTGACCATGGCCAGCCTCAGCTTCTCTACTCTTCTCCCTCTCTCTGCCTTTCTACAATAAACACCTTAAAACCATAGACTGTGTCTTCTCATCGGAATCCACAGTGCTGGAGCAATGGGGCAGGTTTCCCTCTAATGAGCCACAACCTCCCACTAGGAAGCCTCCCTGTGCACCAGCCACGTCCGCCACCAACCCAAGCTGCCCACCGAGCTAGCTGCCTGAGCTAGCCAGACTCTCTCCTCCCCGGGGTCAGCTGCCACAGCTCTCCTCTCTGCCCTTTTTCCTTCGGCCCCTAGGCCAGAGTCTGCCTGAGGGGGTCCCCACCCTGTTCTCAGCTCTTCTGAGACATACAGCAGCATCTGGAATGTCCGAGAGTGAGAACCTGTCCAGACTGAGCCATCCCCATTGGTACAAGTTTATAAACACTTTGCATGGCCACCAAATATAGGCTTGTACCTGTCTGTCACAACCCAAGTATCTGATGGGGTATTCTGGGAAGTGGTTGTTTCGATTTGAAGGTGGTCCCTATAGGGACATTTTGTGACCAGAGACTGTGATCTGATTTAGAAGTCTAAAGATTATTTACTGACTCTTATCACATGCCCTTGAATTTGAAGGCATAGGCCAGGAGAGATCAGGGGTCAGTAACATTATGGGTCTTCCCAGGAAGCCAGAATCTCACAGGCCAGACAGACATCACCTTTCTGCACCCTGCTCTGGAGTATGTAGGCCCGAATTTATTGTAGAGCCTCTCACCCTGCTCTAAAAGGGGAGCATGTGAGCTTTGCATTGCAGATGTGCGTTTTATTTTTAAACTCCCCGAGTGATGGCGTGCAAGCAGTGACGCATCCACAGCCAGCTAATCTGTATTGTGTAAAAACACACAAACCACAAATTATTTTTAAAAGAGAAGAAGGCAGAAGAACAGATGCAGCCAACTCCCCGATCACGTGAATATAGGGAAACGCTACCCCGGAGGCAATGCTGAACAGTGGCAGAGCTCAGACTGTCCTGGGAGGAATACGCAGGAAATGGACAGCTTGCTTCTTGGGGGTAGCTGACCTTGCTGTCTATCTCCGTGTGTACTTATTTCTTCTTCTTCTTCTTCTTCTTCTTCTTCTTCTTCTTCTTCTTCTTCTTCTTCTTCTTCTTCTTCTTCTTCTTCTTCTTCTTCTTNCTTCTTCTTCTTCTTCTTCTTCTTCTTCTTCTTCTTCTTCTTCTTCTTCTTCTTCTTCTTCTTCTTCTTCTTCTTCTTCTTCTTCTTCTTCTTCTTTTTGAGAATGAATTCTTCACAGTTCTGTGTGTATACTGGGGAGAACAGTGACCAGGAGTGTTCAGTAACTTGACCAGTGCAGCCTTACCTGCCCTTACTCAGGTGGAAGATAAACAAATTGATCTCATAGAAGTAGAAGCTATTATGATGGCCAGTCAAGGCTGCAAAGAGATGGGGACTTAGCATATACGGCAGTGGCTCTCCACCAGTGGGTGGTGACCCCTTTGGGGGTCAAATGACCCTTTCAAAGGGGTTACTTAAGACCATCAGAAAACAGCAGCAAAATTACAGTTATAAGTAGCAAGGAAAAGAATTTCATGGTTGGGGGTCACCACAACATGAGGAACTGTATTAAAAGGTCAGGAAGGTTGAGAGCCACTAGTCTAGAGGGAAGCGTATAGAATGCACATTAGGATGAGAATACCTTACAGAAATTTGTGTGTTATGAAGAGTTAGAATAGAGGTCTTCAAAGCTTCTGGACAGAAGCTTAAAAGTTTGAGAGGGAGGACAAACATACCATCGAACACTGTATCAAGCTTTCATATTGTATCTAAAAATCTCTGTATTGTATATTGTGTGTTTCTGCGTGGGGCGGAAACACTCTGGACTGGGATCGTACTGAAGCGTTTAACATCCTAAAAGAGGATAGGCTGCGAAAGGAAAATGAATGCCCTGTCGGTTTGCACTGATCAGAGCATGAGCGCAGATGTGTATCTGGAAGGCGGGTCCGAGTGAGTGGGCGGTGACGATGATGAGAACGACGACGACGTAGGTGGGTCTGACGGCGCTGCATTCTGGGAGATCTGGGGAGGTCTTCTCAGTAGCAATACTGTGCGCCTGTAGGGGGTGCAATATAATGTTTGAGGGAGAGTGGTTAGTGGAGGTGAGAGACCCCAACAGTATATAAGTTAATATCCCCGTAGAAGGAGTGGAGATGTATCACAGTGGTTACAGCCTCACGTGCTCAAAGCCCTGGCTTCAAACTTCAGTACTGTGATCAACACTACCTATGGATTATAGATGTCAGGGTTTATTCCATAACCCAACCTCTCTTATAAACTGTGATTACAGTGTAAAAGGAAGAAAAATGGCACTCACCAAGACCACAGCACAAAATTCTGTTTTTATGGATGAGATCCAGAACAAATTGTAAAAGTAGAAGCATTCTGCGGTCCTCCTTGTCCCCAGTCGGAGTGGACCTGCTGTCCCCTTGTCCCTGGCCCTGGTGGACTTGCTATCTCCCTAGTCCCCAGCCCAGGTCATCCGGTTGGGCTGACTGTCCCTTGTGAAGAAGAATAATGCCCAGTTGTGTCTCACCCAGAAGGGCAGACTGGCAGAGTATTCCTTCTTTCCATAGGCTATTGCGTGGAGGCGAGACGGGAGGGCATCCTAAGTCTAGACTGGTCCCCGATCTCTTCAAGATCTCACCTGGATCCTCTAGGGCTCAGGTCCAAGTTATAGAAGGAATGTCTGCCCTGACAAGAGAATCAAGAAGGCACATAGTAGGTCCTGTGGTAAGGGCATGGGATCCCATCGACGGTTATAGCTGGGATATAAAATTGGTCTCAGGTGGGTGGGGTATCAGGAAGAATCCCAGAAGGACCGATGGTGAACGGCAAGACTGGAAATGCTAGCTGGAAGTTAGATAAGGAGGCCCAGAGAACAGGTCTGGACAGAGAGCATGGACAAAGACTTGGGTCAGGAGACAAAGGGTTAAATTTAGAGTGATCAAAGGGGGACAGTGTGGCTAGAGAAGAGACAAGTCAAAGTAAGGCAAGGGTCAGGAGCAGAGGGGGACATCTTGGTAGACCTCAGGACCCCACAGCGGTGTGGGCTTACCCTGAGGACAGTGGGAGACTGTAGTAGCAGCAGAAGAACCTCCCGTGGTTTACTGTTTCTGCCTGATTTGGTCCTCCACTGAGGTGGATCCCACCTACTCAGCTGCACTGTTACATTCCTGGTTTCCATAGGAAGGGCCATTGAAACCCATTAGACTCTAAGCTAAGGAAGGAAGGAAGGAAGGAAGGAAGGAAGGAAGGAAGGAAGAAAGGAAGGAAGACCTACTCTCATTCTTAGGAGTGCGTTCCTTATTTCATTTCATTTCATTCCATTTCATTTCATTCCATTTCATTTCATTTTATCTGTTGGGGGGGGAAGGTTTGAGACAGGGATTCTCCGTGTAGCCCTGGCTGTCCTGGAACTCACTCTGTAGATCAGGCTGGCCTCAAACTCAGAAATCCGCCTGCCTCTGCCTCCCAAGTGCTGGGATTAGAGGCGTGCACCACCACGCCCAGCCTTGTATTCTTGTACTCTTAATCACAGACACACCCTGAGAGACTGAATCCATTCAGTCTCACCTCTGGGGTGTCTTTGCCAGAAATTCCTAATCACAACATAAGCACAAAGAAACAACAACAAACCCAAAGTGAGAGATGTCCTGGTAACCGACCTTCGAGAACTCTTTGTATGTGTCAGCTCTTGGAAGATACAGAGACGGGAGGGCCACACCTGTCAGAGAGGCACAGTGACTATATGCACTCTGGAGCTCTGGGTTAACTCTTGGACCAGAAAAAGAACTTACATTAGCAGCAGGTGAGTGTCAGTATAAGAGATGAAGTAGTTGACCATGTCACCTGTGGTTCCCGACATCACTGGTCCTTAGGTTGTGTTTTACTGGGGTTACGGTTTGGGGGATGCTGGCTGAAAGGTTACCACATCTTATACTGGGATGTGGGGAAAGTGCTCATGTTTTGAGGCCAGGAAGGCGTTGATTGTTTTCAAGTCTTATTTCCATGCCGTGACCTGCTTGAGCTTGTGTTTGCTTCCTATGAGGACAGAGGCTGCCTGCCTGGTACATTGATGACAATGAAATGGGGACTCTTTCAGTAACCTGCAGTATGTGACATTGACCTCTTGCTTTTCTTCAGTGCCAAACTTGTCATTTTGCCATTTTCCCTTCGAGGGGGGGTCTTTTCTCTGACTTGTTCCTCTCTCATCCTCTCTCAGCTTTTACTTCGGTGTACCCAGCCCCATGGTGTTTCCAGAAACCTGCACATGCATTTACCTTTGTCTGGAAATATAAGAAACTCTGAGGTTCTTGCTGGCTGAGGACTGTGATGTAAGATTAGGCTCTGGTCCACACTGACTTTTTTTTTTTTTTTTTTTTTCCTCTAGCTCTCCTTTCTTTAGAGTTCTTCCTTAAAGAGTTCCATTCCCCTACCATTCTAACCATGGACCAGCAAAATTAGCACTACTGGAGAGCTTGCTAGAGCTGCAGACTCAAGTGCTCAGGGTTGGCAGTCTTCCAGGGTTCTCAGGTGATCTGTGATTCAAGTGCGAGGCAGCCTCTATTTGACAGCTTGATACAGGTGTTGATTCCAAAGCTGAGAGAACAATTTGCCTTCTGTTGTGTGTCTCCACACAACAGTGGAGGGCTGGACCAGAGCCTGTACAAGAGCTTGGTAAGAAGATCTTGAGGACATAGGTCATTCTAGCCAGGCCTTTGTGTGGCATCCTCTCCCTGGAACAGCGTGGGACTCCTGTCAGGGCCTTTGCATAGGGATTGTCTGGCCAGGATCTTATCAGAGCTTGGGTTACTCTTTATTTTCTGGCCTAGATTTGGGTTTCCTGCTCTTTCCTGCCTCGTTTACTGCCTGTGCCAAGTATGCTGGCAGAAAATGTTTGTTGACAGACCACCTTATATCTGGAGCTGTCACCTGGTTCTGAGGGTGACAAGCCTGGTGTTCAGGACTGAAAAGGGTATCTGTGGAAAATGAACCGTGCGGATTGTGTGTCAGTGGCCAGTCCTCAGAACCCAGCTTGATGCAGGTGCTGAACAAGCTGTTCTTAAGCTAAGCCAAAATTTCTTGGATGACTCGATGTGTCTGAGGAATGAGCCATTTGCTTTTTGTGACCCAACCCCACAGAGTGGAACTACTCCTAGTTAACTGTGAGCCTGGCTTTAAAAGGGCCAATGGGACCCAAGGTTATACAGTTTACCTATGTGTGGTAGCTATTCCTGGTTGTCAACTTGACTACATCCGGAATAAACTAAGATCTAGAAGTGGAGGGCTCACCTGTGATCCAGATCTTACGGCTGGAAGACACAGGTTTCTGACACAGATCTTGAGGTATAGTGGCCCTAAGAAAGTTTAGGCCCAGGCAAGGCAGTACAGGCCTTTAATCCCAGGAGACTGAGACAAATTAAATTCCAAATCCATGCATGGTAGTACACACCTTTAATCTGGGTCACACCTACTCCAACAAGGACATACCTCTAATAGTGCTATTCTCTGGGCCAAGCACATTCAAACCACCAACGTATGGGAGTAGGGTTGGAAACCAGAATTTCCAAGTCTGAAGCCCAGCTCTAGAGCCCCGTGATGCAGAGGATTCAGTTCTTTCATGTCCTAAGCAAGCTGGTCAAATTGTTTCTCATAGACAAGGTCACAGGCTGTCCTGTCCAATCCTTCCTGCATCCTTGTGCTCGCTCTGGCCATACACCTGCTTGCAGGACGTTCTGATAGGGCTGGCTGTGGATGGTGGTCACTTTGTTGGTAGACATGTTGAGGACAAGTATTGGGTACTGGAGTTGGCTTCTTGGGTTTGAGTTCCTAGACCCAAAGAGGGAAGACTTTTGGAGTGATTTGGGCCAACCCCCCCTTTATTGTTGGTTAACTGTTCATCATGGCGCAGCATCTCAGGGTAGGCTGGGGGGGGGCAGTCTGTGTTTGAAGTGTGATGCCTAAAGATGCAACTGAGACGATCTTGGTCAGAGAGAGGTTGCCCGTGAGAGAAAGCTACCGAGGAGAGCAGGGTAGTTTACCTATCACACTCTATTCAGTAGCATTTCTTGTCTGTGGTCAGTTTCTGTCCCTCTCTTCTACTCAGATCGGCGAACAGAGCAAAGTGGAAAACCCCTGGAAGCTCCTTTACTCTTGCAAGCCTGACTTGACCTTACCATGACTCTCCAGCTCAGAAAGTGTCTGTAAAATGCTAAGACATGATTAGCTGTTGACAAAAGACTATCAGCATTTTGCTTAGCTGCCTTGGGAAGTAGTCTTGTTGGGATAGGACCGTGGCAACAAACTAACTAACGTCAGATCCCAGATCCGCGACTCTGGGATCCGAAGGACACAGGCCAGATGGCGTAATAAAGTTCAGGAAGTGGGCCCCAAATTATATGTGTGCTCACTTCTTAATTAGAAAAAAACATCATAAAAATATATTATCTGACTATGAAAATTTAGTATTCAGAAAAGCAAAGCTAATAAAGAAAAAAAATCACTCTTAATACTGACAAACAGAATCACCCCCCCCCCCTTAGTCTTTTCTGTGCTCATTCATGGTTAAATGTTATCTGCCTACTTTTACAGATCACCTTTTAATTCAGTATTTCAGTCTTTCCCCAAGTCATTAGATCCCCTTTTTGCTGGCACTGAAAATGTTCACATTGGGTAAGGGCACTATAGTTTATCTACAAACAGCAGCCTTAGTGATGATGGTGGCGGTTCTGCTAGGGGTGACGAGTAACTTGATTTAGAGACAGAATCTAGTCTGACCTTCAACCCACTCTGTGTCCTAGGCTGACCTCAAGTTCAGGAGTATCGTCTTGCTTCAGCCTTCTGGGTTTTCAGATGGTAGGCATTTGCTACCATGCCTGGTTTGATGAGTAACTTTTGTTTAGAACTTGTTTTATGTCAGGTACCATTCTCAGTTTTACATATACACTTGATTTAATATCACTTGGTTTTATAAGATAAGTACTGTTGTAATTCTCATTTAATGCACCCCCTCTGCCCCCTCACATGTAATGTGGTGAAGTCTATGCACAGGCCTTTAGCATCTTAGGCAAGTGCTCTCCCACTTAGACACACTCCAGCCAGTTTGATACTGGCTCAGAAACTGTCATAGTGAAGTGTTGATCCATGTTTATAGACAGAGTTGCTCGCACTGATCCCTCCTCTTTGCTTTGCTTTGGTCTGGAGGTGGCCCTCTGGTCTGTGAGATGAGAGTGTGTATGTTTAGTGTCTGCTGAGGATGGAATGTGTGACCCAGGAATCTAGGGGGAGTGCCTCTTTAGTTGCGGGGCTGCTCTCCAGGACCAGTTGTACCAGATTACCCCCCTGGCCTTTACCATTTCACATTGTTGGTTAATCCAGTCTCTCGACTTATTGTGTCTCTGTGAGACTGAAAGTTCCTTGTGGGCAATAACCACTTCTCATGTGGCCTCTCACAGCGAAGTGTGCTGTGCTGGGCATGAGTTCTGTTTTTACTGGTTTGGCAGAATGGAGGGAAATTCTTTCAGTAAACCAAGATGGGATTTGCAAGTGGGTGAAACAAATTTCAGAGAGGGTAGAAACAGAAACAGCTAAATCCCAGTTTGGCTGTATCCATGAGGGCCACTGGCCTCCCTCTTGGAGGCTCTAGGTTCATGAGATGCAGGCTTGAGTGGGCCTCTGACATCTCTGCAGCTGCATGTAGAACAGATTGGGAAACACAGGAGAGTGGATCTCTGGGTGCTATGAACCAGGAAAGCAGATGGCTCTGATGTGGTCCTGGCATGTATCTCTTCTCCCTCCTCAGTATCCTGTGGGTGAGCTCTCTAGAGTGTCTCAAAGAGCCCCACCCTACCGTTTGTCCGTGGATTTTAGGGATAGGGCTGTAGACTTGTTAGGTCCTGGATCTATGTTTGACATAGTATAGATGAGTAAACCATGGGCCGCTGTTGACAGAGATTATCTTTCAGTTGTGACAGGTTAGATAAGCAGAAAGCAGTGGCCCTGGTCCATTTCTCTTCGTCACCCTGGCCTACGTGTCAGGTCATTCTGTCCCTGAACCATGTTGACTTTCAATGTGGAGGGGAGGTAAATGTGCCTGGACTCCTTGGCCCAAGGCAGAGTGCGGTAAACAGAGCGATGGGAAGGAGGCTAGCAACGTTTGTCAGGGTGCTGGGAATGAGACTAGCGATGACGTTCGTCACTTTTCAGCTGGAGCAAAAACCAAGAGAGAGACCCAGGTTCTGGAGGCCTCAGTGGTGCAGGCTAGTCACACAGTCCTTCCCATGATGTTGGTGTTTCTTTTCAAGGAGATCATGGCTACAGATTCTTCATAAATAAAATAATTAAAAAGACACATGGAAGAAAGTAATTAGTCTTATCTCCTAGAACTGATAGGAGATTGAAGCTAAGTCATGTCTGAACCATTGCAATTTGTTTTGTGAAGAGGAAAATGTTGTATATTTATGTGGCAGTGACTTGTAAGGTATCTCTGCTGTCTTTCCATACTCTCTCCATTCCATCCCACCATCACTCCCAAGACCCCTAGCCTGGTCCCTTCTGTTCCTGTCCCCATCCCACCTCCAGTCTATCAGTAAAATCTCTTCTAGTTCCCTTTCCCAGAGAGATTCCTGTGTTCCCTGCCCCCCCCCCCCNAGCCCTTCTTTTTACCCAGCCTCTCTGGGTCTACAGATTGTAGCTTGCTTATTATTTGCTTAACAGCTAATATCCACTTATAAGGGAGTACATTCTGGGTCAGGGGTTACCTCACCCCGGATGATTCTTTTTCTAGTTCCATCTATTTGCCTGCAAATTCCATGATGCCATTTTTTTTTTCAAACAGCTGAGCAACACTCTGAGAACAAATAGGTTTTTTTTTTTTTTTTTTTTGTCTTTTCCTCCTCTTGGGTTGCGGTGTCCAACTTTGAGATACTTTTTTGCTTCATCTTGTATCTTATTTTGTCATGTTTGGTTGTCCTAAATGTGATCTATGAAACAAGAGCAGGTTATCAGCGAGACTAGTGATTCTTTTTGCTCAGATATAGTGGCCTGAGGTTGTGTGTGTGTGTGTGTGTGTGTGTGTGTGTGTATGTGTGTGTGTATGTGTGTATCTGTCTGTCTGTCTTTGTCTCTGTCTCTGTCTCTATCTCTGTCTCTCTCTGTGTGTGTTTTACTGGAGATTAACTAGGGCCTTACCCATTACAGGTAAGTGGGCTAGCAAAGGAAATTTTTCTGCAGAAGGCCAAGGGTAGTCAAGAGTTTGCATAGATGAAACTCCTTAGAAATTTTCCCTTGGACATGGGGTAGTGGGCCCAGGGGACTAGATAAGGGCAGGAATCTGCTGAGTATAACCGGTTCCAGCTGCCAGTGTGGCTGAGTTGGGGCTGAATCAAGGCTGCTCTGTCTTCCATTCACATGCTGGCTGTGTGCATAGTCAGGTCCTGAGGCCTTGCCTCACACCAGTTGGACTGCGCCAGCTCTGCTTTCAGAAGGCTGAGTGGTAACAATGACCAGAGACACTGGCCGAGAAACAGCATCTTATCCTAAGAATCTAAGAAACTGGGGACCCTCCTTGGTCCAAGAGTGCACTAGGCAGGCTGCCTACAGTCTCACTGCCAGCCACTTACAATAAGAGCCATGGATACTGTTTAAAACAGTCGAAGCACAGTGTTAAAAGTTCAGGAGGAACAAGTAACATTCACCTTAGGAACTTTTATCGACTATATCCAAAATACTAACATTTGTGCACACAGCCACTATAAATTTATTTTTATATATAAAATTCTGTGATATAAAATTACTGCAGAAGTACCTTCTGTTCTCTTGTAATGCTTTGCAACCTTCGTGTATATTTTACCTGGATAGACAGCCAGAGCGGGGGAGGGGGGCTTTAGTCTGCCCAGTACATGAGGCTCTTCTGAGGAGATTTGAGCACAAGGCTTAGATGAGGTCTGAGGTGGTAAGTGGGAATGGGTGGGCAGTGGGTCCTGAATGCTGTCCATTCGGTAAGAACTCAGCTTGTCGTGTGTCTTGATAGCCCAGACAGGTTGGGGCTTCCTGCTTGAAACCCTACTAGGTGTTCATAAGAAAAGCCAGGGACCGAGCAGTCCAGGCTGGCCACCCACTCACAACTTTTCATAGGCAAAGGGTATCTTGGGGATGGTCTTCAGCAAGGGGGCAGGCGTATGAGACATCCACTGCTGGAAATTGCTAATTGGATGGCCTTAATTCTAAGGTTGCTTTTTTTCCTTATAGATCCCAGAGTTTTCGTTTACCATCTGAAGTTAGATTATTGTTCTTGTGGTTCTACGTAGTCATCAAATCCACTCAGGGAAGACGTGTGCATTACTGTCTTTCATTCTTGGCCTGGAGTCATGGGGAGGGTGCAGATTTGCCCTCTTTGGGGATGCTTTGGAACCCACATGAATGGAATCTCACTGTGGGTTTTCAAAGCCTAGATCGGAGAGCTGGGCTCTTGCCCCCCTGTCTGCTCTCGTCCTGGTTCACTCCTGAGCTAGAGTAGAGACAGCAGCAGGCTGCAGCCTGGTGCCCTCCAGGAACGGAGCACCTCCTCTGCCTCAGCAGTTTTATTTTTATCTCATCAGCTTGTTCCTGCTTTTGAAGTGTGAATCCCAGTGACCCGAATGAGCAGTCTGCCTGGGCCTGGGCCAGGGCCAGCAGAACCAGGTTACTAGAGTTCAGAGGAGCCTCTGGGCCTTTGGAAGCAGGGATGCTTGTTCCTGTGTGGTTGGGTGGGGGTCTTACAGGGCAGCTTTGCTGTGGCCAGAAACAGGTGGCTGTCGGGGTGACAATTTCTCATGTGAGAAGACACACTGCCGAACATCACTTGGGACCTGTATTCTCCCTCCCACATCCCTTCCACAGCAGCCCTGTAACAACAGCAGGCGTAATGGTATGCAAGTTCCATGTTAGCATTTAGAATTGCAGAATCAAGTATGTGTACCTGTCAATGTCTGGCCCCTTTACTTTCATGTTTGCCTGTGGGAAACCCTGTGGTTTGCTGTGCGCTGGTGTTTCAGAACAGGATGCGACAACATAGTTAATGCCCGTGTTAGGACATGGGAGCGAGTTCCTGTCCCGGGACTGTGAGACAGGCAGCAGTGACTGACTGCTTGGTGCTTGGGGCAGTGGGGGAGGGGATGTGAAGATACAGTAGTGGCAGGGGATGGGGTAGGTGACAGAATGTTAGTTACAGAAAGGCCCCAAACACCTGAGACAGAATCAGTTAAAATAATACTTGTGGGACCCCTATCAGAAACCGTGTTAAATTCTTTTTATGTGCCACGCCCCCTGCAGGGGGGTTCTTCACAAGCACTTATCCTTGTGAATGACAATTTTCCATCAGGCTATAGTTCTTAGACCAGCATTGTCATCATCTGGATGGGAACTTGTTAGGGATACATATTTTCAGGCACCACTCAAGTCCAGGGTACGCAGCTCTGGGTTGTTTTAATGAATGCCCCATCCCTACCCCAGGTGACTCTGATATCTAGGAAATCTTGGGGACTCATGTTAGCAAAAGGAGAATATGCTAGGCTCAACTCTTGGCCATACGTCCTTGGATGGCTAGAGCAAGCATGCCGTGCCTCACTACTGTCAGCTACAGATAAAGGCTGGTAACAGTACCTGTCTTTCAAGGTTGTATGGGACTTCTGGGTCATGTATGACAGTGTTGGGTGTGTGGTAGGCATATGGTAAGTGCTTGCTCTAACACACTCAAATTTAGTCAGCTTTGATCCTGGGTCTATTTGACTTGAGGGCTATTTACTCACTAGATTATACTGATTGCCCTTAGAAACCTGATTGACTTAGTTGTTAAGGCATCTAATTTTCCAACAGTAATGAGGGCTGTCTTCAGACCAAGGCTAGCCATGTGGTTTTTCTCCACACAGCTCTGGTGTGTGTTTGGGTTGCTCGGAGAAGGATTTTCTGAACCAAGGTTGCCACGTGTGAGCTTCTATTGATGTTATGTCTGTCGTGGGGATGTGGGGTGTTGCATAGTCTCCCTTCCTGCTGTGAACTTGGTGCGGGCTTCTGATCCCTCTCTGTGACTGGGTTTAATGGGAAGAGCTTTACCGTTTCCCCCGAATACCTTAGACTGGAGGAGTCATGTGGAGTGCATGTTTGGAGCAAATCTGCTAGGCATTCCATGTGGTTTGAGGATAGCACCTGGCCTAGTAATTAATGTGCTCTGTGGCCCCATGCCATCTCCTGCAGGCCGTGTGGGTGTCTGTGGCTGCAGGAATTCTCGCCAACTATCCATCCATCCATCTCATGACTGCCAGGAACTTGGAGCCCCATTTTGCTGATAGGGAAAATAAGACTCAAATAAGTCAACTGTCATTTTCTAGTGTTCAGCCATGGCCACGGTGAGAAAAGCTCTTGTGTTGGTAGACCTTGGGTCTGTGTGTATCTGGAAGCGAGGATGGGGGCAGGACTGGATCTTTTTCCTTGGAGCCGTGTCCCGTAGAACCACTCTTGGCCTACTTGAGCCAACCTTCTGTGCATCTTGAAGGCTCTTGTTCCAGAAGTTAGTTCTAACATTCTCATGACCTCAAATGAGTAGCCAGAGCTCACTTAGCACCAGGCTCTAATGTTTCTTCTCCCATCAGTCTTAGCTCCTTCTGTGTGGAAACTCCAGTTCAGGCTTCAGGAGAATGAGAAGAGAGCTGTTTTGGTTCAAGGCCATTGAGAGATAATTTTCTTAGGAAAACAACCCTCCCCAAGGTCCAATTCCATGCACTAGTGTCTGCATGTTAGGGTGGGGCTGTTTCCTACACTTTGACATCTTACCTTGTTTCCGCCCTCCTAGCCTGGAGGGGTGTTTTGGTATCCTATCAGAAGTCCATCTTGGTAACATGGGTAACCACTTCAGTTCCCTCCCTTTCTCATCCCTGCATACGGTTTGTGACAATGTATCCATACCTCCTTCCTTCTGCCTTCCTTCCTCCCTTCCTTCTTTTTTCCTCTGCGTGAGCATATCTGGCTTCGGTTGAGTCCTGTTAAACAACCAGCTAGTTCATGGTTCCCTGTGCACCCACCATTTTGCCCCTTCTTTTCTGTCAGTGACAGGATAGCTTGCTGCCTTAAATGCAGGCACAAAGGGAAAAAAAAAAGGACACAAAGCAGTTAGGGCCTCTTAGTGGCTCCTTACCCAGGCAGCTGCTTCCACTGCCTTCTGTGGCTCTTGTGGCCTCACTTACCCACCTGTCCCATATTTCTCAGTCAGAAGACTTCCCGGTAGAAGGGACACATGGTGTTGACTTAGTTGGCAGGCAGGACAGGTATCTCCTACCTGAAGCCACCTCAGTTCTTTTTTTGTTTTGTTTTGTTTTGTTTTGTTTTGTTTTGTTTTGTTTTGTTTTTTTGAGACACGGTTTCTCTGTGTAGCCCTGGCTGTCCTGGAACTCACTCTGTAGACCAGGCTGGCCTCGAACTCAGAAATCCNCCTGCCTCTGCCTCCCAAGTGCTAGTATTAAATGCAGGCACAAAGGAAAAAAAAAAAAAAAAAGAACACAAAGAAGTTAGGGCCCGGCGGCACATCCATATGTACTTGTTCTGCTTTTTCTGAGGCGGTTCTGCAAGTGTTTGGTTATCATAATGTATTTGTGATAGCTGCTATGGGACCACCCTTAGCTCAGGTGTGTTTTTGGAGTCTTAAGGGGGTCTTACTTCACTTGTGTGTGCAAGTTCCCTTGTAGACGGTGTCAGAGGTACTCTGGAACAGCCAAGAGGGTCACTGTTACTTTCCTTGAACAAAAGGAATTGGATCTTCTGGAGACCGATAGCTCCTAGCTGCACACAACTCATCTCATGACATCTGACCTAAGATTAGCTGCTTTGCCATGAACAGTCCTGAGGTGATGGTTCTCTCAGTTCCAGGGGTGGAAAAGCCCAGCTAAGGGTTCTGGGAGAGCTGGGAGGAGGATGAAGGGTGGTGAGCCAGTTTGTAGGTCCCATGGATAGTAAAGATGGACAGAACAGAGGGAGCTGAGAGTAAGGCGGTAGGTGTGGGAGAGCACTGGGAAGACAGACTTAGGGCTGCCGTGGAAATTAAGATGATGCAGAAGATCTTAGCAGAGCCTGGCACATGGAGGAAGCATTTAATCAATGCTTGGTCTCCCACACCACAGAAAGGGAACCAGAGAGAAGTGTTTGTTCTGATTTAGTGTGGTATGCCCCATGCCTAGACTAGTGCATGGCACAAGTTGTGTCTCAGTTAGTGTTTGTTGAGTGACTATATAAAGGCATGAAAGCAGAACATCCAATAAGTGGATGATAATTAAAACAGAATTAGGGTATAAGTAGAGGTAGATTATAGGAGCAGAATAGTATTTTAGAGCTGTTGCCTTTTGGAGAATTATTTAGCACGTTATACCAGGGTATGGTGGATCAGTGGAGTCATAGATGAATAAGCAAGTAAGTGACCAATGCAATAGAATTACACCCTTCTCTTACTGTGTACATTAAAGGATATACCTGAATCTCTCAAATTCAAGAAGTTCAAGAGAAGAGCCAGCTTTTAAAGCATGGAACACCAGAGAAAATATGAGGAAAGGCAGAGTAGTGGATTGGGTGACCTTTAAAAATCAACTTTTGCATTATCACAAGCTTTAGAAGCAAAATTTGAAGTAAGTGTTGAAAACTTGGCTCATGTATCTAAAAACAAGAAGTTTAAATATTTTAATATTTAAACATATAAATCAAGAGGGAAGACCTTCCCTAATTTTAAAAACAATTATGTGTATGGATGTTTTACGTGTTTGTATGTCTGTGTGCCACAGGCATGCCTTGTGCCCAGGGAGACCAGAGGAGGGTGTTGAATCCCTTGGAACTGGAGTTATAGATGGTGTGAGCCACCATTGGGTGCTGGAACTCTGCTAATTCTGGAGTGGCCAGTGCTCTTAGTGACCAACCCTTTTTCTCCCAACCCTGCCGTTTCTACCGTAACAGAAAAATCAGCCCAAGGACAGATAGAGATCGTTCATGGAAGGATTGCACAGTAGATTCACACGCAGCCGCGCCGCACAGGAGAACTTGTTGGCCACTGGAGGAATGCAGAGGAAAGGAGGGGACACTGTTTTGCTTATCAGCTACAGTCGCAGGTCTTGCCTTAAAAAGGATGCTTCCCTGAATTGCTGGTGGGAGAAAGGCTAGACAATGCTGTTTTGGCAGAGTTTAAAGAGGCTTAGCTGCTGCATACATTTTTTTGTTTTTTTTTTAAGATAGGAAGTGCCACTCTTGTCACGCTCTAAATCCAGATTAAGGAACTATCTAAAATGCCTAAATTACGTGCACATACATTTATCATAAATCGTGGAAAAGTTAAAAAAAAAAAAAGAAAAAAAAGGAAAAAGGTGCCCAGCAATAGAGAATGATAAATTGTAGAACATATGCATATGCAATATTACATGACCTTTAAAATAATTTTAAAGAATATTCAAAGCAGCCATTCTTAACCTTTATTGAGTCATGCTTGCCAATATTCCATGGCTTCACGAAAGCCACACAATCAAGTCCAGACCAGCAGAATCATGGGAGTCTGCTAGTACAATCCTTTTCTCTGTATGCTCATAGCATGACTATAGTTTTTACACATGAGACATGGACACACATGTATAGAAGGATATAGTTGTTGTTCTCTAATTTTTTATTCTATTTATTGTTAAAGTTTATTATAAGCATTTTAAAAATAATAAACAAAATGTATTTCTTGAACTAAGAAGGCATGGCTCTGGGTTTGGGACATTTAGTATGATAAAAATATATTTAGGAGGTAGTCGATTTTTGGGTATTGTTCATGAGTTAGGGTCTAGGTTGGTTCAAGAAAAATATAGCTTTGATTGAATGGTGTCTAAGAAGTGGGAAAGGGGTGTGGGATAACTTTGCTTGGAAAATATGTTGTCTTTGAGGTTCTTCTGTAGCACTGTAGTTGAAGGCACTGTAGTTGAAGCATTGGAAATAATAGAGCCAAAGTTGAGAAGAGAAAACTGGAGAAGTAGGGAGGGGGAGGGAGGGAGGGAGAAAGAGAGGGAGAGAGAGATCGATTGATCTTGAATATTAGAGATCATTATGAGAGATATGATAACCTGGAATAGCATTGGAAGTGGTGCAAAGCTGGCAGAAGATAAATGTTAGGATAAAGTCTCAAAAGGTACCCTTAGCAGGTGGGGGGCAAGCTGTGCCACCAAGAGTTCACACCACACAACAGATATAATGCAAGAGGTTTATTAGGGGGAGGGAGGAGAGCAAAAGGCTACCTAGGAGTAGGGACATGAGAGAGGGATAGAGACAGACAGAGAGGGAGACAGAGAGACAGGGAGACAGAACAAACAAGATAGAGAGACCTTTAAAAGGGGGTGCATTTTACATAGGAAAATATACAACTCAGAGTGACAGTGAGAATGCAATGGTGTTGGTGAGGATGCAATGCTGTTGGTGGGAATGCAGTTCTGTTGCTGGGGATGCAGTATTCTTGTTGGGAATACAGTGCTGTTGGGAATGCAGTGCTCTTGTTGGAAATGCACTGGTATTGGTGGGAATGCAGTGGTGTTGGTGGAAATGCAGTAGTGTTAGTGGGAGCACAGTGCTCTTGGTGGGAACGCAGTGCTCTTGGTGGGAATGCAGTGGTGTTGGTGGGAATGCAGTGGTGTTGGTGGGAGTGCATTAGTGTTGGTGGGAATGCAGTGGTGTTGGTGGGAATGCAGTGGTGTTGGTGGGAATGCAGTGCTCTTGGTGGTGGTGGGTGATGTCTAAGCTGCTGTTGCTGAGTTTCTGAAAGGCAGACTGGAGGAATGACACATTTACAACAGGTCCTCTGTTCACTGAAGTTCAAGGCCCTGGCAGAAGAGGTGTCAGGTAGATGTGTGTTCTAGATGCTGCTTCACTGACAGTGCTGTTGCTGCCCCAAGCCCTAGTTAGCCTTGTTATTACAGCCTCAGCATCCTGCTCCTCTCTTTCAGACCACTTGACCCACTTGTAACTCCATTAACACTTGTGTAATTAGCTGATCGATGGGCATGTTCCCTACCAGACCGTCAGTTCCATGGGAGCTGGGAGTCTGACTCTCTGCTGTTAATCACTGGTGCCCAGCATACTGCTAGCCATAGGTTTTCTGGGAGGATGAGTGAATCCGAGTTTATATTTGACAAGCAAACCAGGGAGGTAGTATGATTCAAGAGGATCCATGAGGCTGGGGAGGAGGACTAGAGATGCTGGGATCCATGGAAATATCTGTACTTTCAAAGCGAGAATAGACTCCGGTGCTGCCCAGAGTTACTATTGAGAAGGGTGGGCTTTAGGGGATCAAGAATGAAAAGGCTGTTAATAGAGTAAGAACAGAAGAAACAGTCTGAGGGAAAAGAATGGGATTATTCTGTCAAGAGCACAGTGGACCAGAGAGGAAAAAGACTGTGAAGTGCAGTAGCCCTTGACCCATAATGGGTGAGGCAAGTATGTAAGAAGGAGAAGGTGATCCTATAACAAAGTGGGTGTCATGCTTCATGACTGACCCGCTGCTGGGTTGACCCTCTCAGGCTTTGGCAATTGATTATTTGCAGTGTCCACAAGAAATGGACATACTGTTTGGAAAATGAAGTTGAGCTTGAAAATGAAGTTGAACTGTCTCTTCCTGCCCCATATCTGTGCCCAGAGCCACTGAAGAGGCTATCAGTGTTCCTACCCCCAGTTGCTGGTGTTGTATGCTCATGAAAGCTTATTGTGTGCCTGGTGTTGTACCCTCATGAGGTTCTCAAGTGAAAATTACTTCAAAGTTATCACTCAGTCTGGCAGCACCCACCCCACCCTTGAGTTTTTGTTAGGAGCAAATTATGAAGCCACACCTGGGACCTACTTAAGATGATGGTCTCCATTCCCAGAGCCCTGCACTGAAAGCATAGACCAGCAGTTGCCAGGGACTAATTAGTCCTGGTTGACCTTTCTGTGGGAGCCTCTGAGCTGGGGTCGTGTCCCCCCACTACTCCCTGCTGCCTGAAGGTGCTTTTGAAGTTGTCTATTTGAAACCTGCTTTTGAATTCCCTAAGCTAAGGGAACTGGGCTGATAAAATTAGAGGTCCTGTCATGTGACTGCTCCATTTTACAGGGTCTGTAGGTTCTGCTGGAATCCCAGGCAGTTTTCCAGGCCTGGCTGTCATTTGCATAAGTTTCTGAGCCAGAGAGATGGGGCTCATGGGCCCCCCTGAATTTGGTATTTTAAATTGCAGACTGAAAGACCAAAGGGAACTGAATTGCAGGCTGGAGGATAAGGTTTCATACCCAGCAGCTGGAATTCATAGCTCTGGTGTCTGGGACTCATGCCTTTGAAGACCAGTGAGAGGCTGTTGCCTAACAAAAACCAGACCCAGGCCCTTGACTCCAGTCCACACTGTGACTGCCCACAGCAGGCCATCTAGTCCCTAACTACACTCTGGGTCATCCCCCACTTATACCTCTCAGATAAAAACCTGGCTTAGCAGGACACTTGCAGTTGCTTTTAAAGGGCCAGGCCTCCCAGCTGCAGCTCTCAGCGTGGAGACTCAGCAGCAGATGCTAATTGCAAGAGCGGTTAAGTGGAGTGTTTTTCTTTGGGTAATGGAGAGAGAGGTTCACAGAAATAGAGACCAGGCAGATCCCCATATTTAAAAATGACTCATAAACCAGGGTGTGCAGTTTCACAGCCAAGGCTCTGGATGCACAGCTGGTGCTCCTCGGTCCCTGAACGCATGCTCACTCACGGTTGGAAAGCCTATTCATGGGGTGTTTGGGGTCCTTGGTAACTGTGATTTTGGTCCTTGTTCTTCTTTGTTGAATACAGCATAGTGGGTAGATCCTAGGAGCATGGATCTCACCCCTTCGGAGGCTGAGCCTGAGCCTGAGGCTGCTCCTCAATGGCAAGTACTAGCAGGTTAGTGCCCGCACATCTCTTGGGGAGTACCCCTTCTCCTGGAACCCCTCAAGGCATGTGTACAGACCCCAACATGGGTGCACTACAGCGCATTCTTCTTGGCGGTCTTGTAGGTAAGTCTGCTATTGCCAAAGCCACAGGGAGGGTGTGAACCCAGCCACACGTTCTCCTCTACTCAGGATTTTGAGCCAATAAACAAATCTGTCTAAACACTCCTGCCCAGTGAGTAGACTTTGGTTCTACTTATTTTGATGGATGATGGACCCCCATGCAAAGCTTTCGTACAGAATATCAGTAGCTTCCCCCACAGTATTTGGGGGATGTTAAAAGCCCTTAATAGCATTTTTTTTTATTTATCCAGGGACATAGATACAGTTAGTAAAACAGGAATCAGAGGTCCAAGGACTCCTGTCAGGTTCAGAGGCCCTGGTGTCTACTGGCTGTTCTGCACATGTGCCGGACCCTCCAGCATAGCTCACAGAGGTAAAGCCAGATCCCTGGGACTGCTCCTTGTGCCACTGTTATGCACTGGTTCAAACAAAGGAATTGAGACTCGGTTATGATCAAATAAATGTGAACTTAAACTACATAACATCCTTCTCCATCGTGTCACAGATAGAGTTTTTAATTATTTGATTTGAGAGAATCCATTGTGATACAGTGGAATCCAATTTCTAGTAGATTCTGAAGGGAAATTTTGCAGAAGTTATTAAATGCCACGGAAACTGCCATAGCCCTTCCCGTTGTTCTCACAGAAATTTACTGGTGGAAGCAGTGTAGAAGGCATGATGTTCAAAGCGCCTCACCCAGATGCTAATTCCAACAGTGAAGAAAGTCCTGATGTCTACTAAGGCTTGGTTAATTATAGCATGGACTTGTATATTTGTAAATACTTCCAAGATTATCAGGTAATGACATGGCATGCCAGTTATTAGTGATAATTTGTATTACTCTATGACATTACAAATGAGTATGGATCATATTCCAATTTTATGAAATGTACACAGAGCTCATTGATTTAAAAAGCTAGGCTGGTTAGCCAGTCATTGAGTTCCAGGATCCACCTGCCTGCCTCTCCACCCCTACAATAGCACGGGGGTTAGAGATCCACACAGCCAAGTCAGCCATAAAAAAATTAATTAATTAATTAGTTAATTTCACCTGTTGTTTCTTTTCATTTAAAAATTTGTTTTATTTTTTAAGATTATAGTTGCATCATTTTCCACCTTTTAACTCATCCCTCCAATTTCCCTATACACCACTCCTCATTCTTTCTTTTCCAAGTTCATGACTTCGGCTTCTGTTTTCTATTAACTGTTGTTACATATGGCTATATATGTGTATATACATATACATATATGTGTGTCCTTTATGCACATATATCCATGAATACATAAGTGCAACCTACAAGTCTATGGAATGTCACTTGTGGGTGTTGCTCAGGGATGACTGTTTGCTATTAGCAGTTGGTGAGCTCCTCCCTGGGGAAAGCTATTTCTCCTGCTCTCAACAATCTTTAATTGCCTGTAGTTCTTCGTGTAGGGTTGAGGCCTCATGGGCTCTCCACTTTAGCATACCTATTGTTCTTATTCAACTCAGGTTTAGACAGGTATGTTGATGAGACGTTATGGTATAGCTTCTGACATTCCTAGTAAATACAGTCACATGGCAAACTATCTTCAAGGCAGATGAAAGGTTTGTAGAAATCCTGTACTGAACAAAGTGTTGGCAACGATGTCATTGCTTTGCATCTCTGTCTTGTAGTGTTCAAACTTCTGCATTATTATAATAACTGTGACCAGTGATCTTTGTAATTGTTTTGGATGCTGTACAACTGCTCACAGAGTGAGCTTCATTAGAAAGTGTGTGTGTCTACCCGAACTGGAAAGTGTGGCTCTTACAGTCTTACCGCCCCCTCTTCTGCAATGTGCACAGACCCTTAGGTGCAGGAGTGCTTTGTAGCTATATCTGTTGTGGCTCGGGTCTACAATTATGGGTATTGGTTGGCTGTGGCTTTCTGTGATGGTCTTCATCTGTTATAAAGAGAAATTTCCTTGATGAGGGGTGAAGACTACATTCATCTGTGGCTATAGGGGCAAATACTTAGGATATAGGTAGAGATTGTGCTGGTTTGGTAAATTGGTGATTGTAGGTTCTTCACCAAGATCCATGGTTTCTCTAGCCCTGGGTAGTTGGCTAGGTTTCTAGTACTGGGCATGATTTCTCTTTTGCTGAGGGGATCTTAAGACCAATTAGAGAGCTGTTGGTTACTGCCAAAATACTAGTGCCGTTATTGTTCCTTTAGTGTGATCATGCTTTGCTGGTCATTGTGGTGCATGGCCGTCATAGCTGGGTAGAGCTGTTGGTGGTTTCCCTGCTTTGGAAGCTTGCATGGTACCTTCTAGACCATGAAAGCTCGTCCTCATGGAGGGGCCTTTTAGGTTAGTTCCAGCTTGGGTCCCTTGGGTCCTGTGTCTGAAGGGCATGATGTCATCAGCAGTAGGGAAAGGACTTAGCCGTCTATGTCTAGGAAGGCAACTAAGGGCACTAACAACATATGTCTGGGGAGTCTCTTGGGCAGTCCTGACTGACAAGTTAAACCAGGCCTCAAGTCTAGTAGTGGGGTTTGTGCTAGATGGCTTTTGTTCTTGGAGGGAGGAGCATTTTCAGACTGGATGAGACAATTTCACTTAATCTATATACGTATATTTATACACAGACTTCCACATAATGCTTTTTTTTTTTTTAAAGGAAGATAGTAACATGGTTCCTCAGGACTTTTCAGATCTCCCCGTTGTTATCTTACCACCTCTCCTTCCTCTCCCTGAGTAGAGCTCACTTGTACCCAGCTAATCCCCTCTACTGCTTCCCCACTGCCCCACTCAGCAAAGGGCTGTTTTTGCCTTCCCGACTTTTACAGTTACCTTCAAATCTGAAGGTTTAGAGTTAGGAGACTCAGATGGGAAAGAACTTGTGACGTTTGTCCTTCTGGGTCTGAGTTACCTCACCCAATATTGTCTTTTCTAGTTCAGTCCATTTTTCGTTTTTAACCTGGAAAATTAATTATTTCCTTCTCTTTTTCCTTCCTTCCTTCCTTCCTTTCTTCCTTCCTTCCTTCCTTCCTTCCTTCCTTCCTTCCTTCCTTCCTTCCTTCCTTCCTTCCTTCCTCTTTTCTTTCTTTCTACATCTGAATAATATTCCATAGCATCTATGCACTGCATTTTCATTGTTTGCTAGTTTTCTGAAGGACAATGAGGTTGTTTCCATTTCCCAGCTATTGTGAGTAGAGAGCATCAGTGAACACGGCTGAGCAATTATCTGTGGAGTTGGATGCCAAGTCCTTTAGGCACTGCATTAACTTTCGAAAGGTCTAGAATGTATAATTAAGACCCTAGTGGTATTAATTCCACACAGCAGGATTATGATCATGCTCCTTTTTTCCCTCTATGTTTTCTAAGTATTTCAGAAAAGAAAAGCATTCTAGAAAACGTATCCCTAAAACCTAAATAAAAGATGTTCTTGAAATGTGACCTCACGAGCCACTGCTTTAAACAACCCTTTGACCAGAGAATCTGACTGGCTGGTTTGCATTTACAGGGAGGGAGGAAGCTTTGCTTTTTGTTGATGAAGGGAGACCATTGCCTCTGACAACCTAGTGGTGCATTTCATCTGGTCCTAAAGGACAGAGGAGCAGTGTTGGGATGAGGTGAAAAGTCAGCCTTCAAAGCCATATGCATCCTGGAAGGAACATTAGTTTGCAAGCGCAGAGCCTGTGCCGTGTTATATAACTTTCTAACTCTCAGCGTGCTCTGAAAGCAGAAAGTTCCTTTTTACTTGCATGTCCCATAAGTAAAAAAAGAACTTCCTTATACTTTCTTAGAAAAATAAAATGAAGAACAGCATTCTTAAAATATTGGCATTGGACTGAAAGGGCCAGTAGTGAGCCCAGCTGGGGATAGAGGGCATCCTGGGTGCTTGGAAGCACCGAGTAAAGGCTCATTTTGTTTTAAAGTGCCCGGAGAAGTGGTTGTTCACCCACTTGCTGTCTGAAAACATGATCACATGTAAAGCTGGACTTCAAAATGTCTTTCCAGCATGGATAGATTGTTCACGTTAATTCCTGTGTCGAAAACATAGTATTTACTGTCTGAAAATGTGATCAGATGTAAATGTGATCAGAAGTCATTCCAAATATCAGTTGATGAGCTTTGGACACAAGTACTACAACTGGGCAACGACAGGAGGAGGGACAGGGGAGAGGGATGGTCACTTCATGTAGGTTGGGAAGGACTTGGATCTGTAGAAGTAGAGGCCAGAGCCGAGGAAGGCCTGGGGTGAATTCTATCTTTGGAGGACCCTGGTTAATTTGGACTGGAGTGAAGGATGCTGAGTGGAGGGCTCAGTAGGTGCATCTATCTTGAGTCATAGTCACCTGGATTAAAAATGGCCAGCAAGGACCTGCTGGATGCTCTGCAGCTTCATCTCTTTCCTGTTGGTGGTGCCACCGGGAAGAAGTTTAGGATGAAGGGGAGGTACTGGTGTCCTAGGCCCTGAGCTTAGAGGAAGGCTTAGCTCTCATGAGGCATCCTGGTCCACAGTACTGTCCTTATCTTTTAAGTAGACGAATGCCAGTGTAAACAGAAGTGTTTAGGAAGCACCGCTCTCAGTGTATGTCGGGGGAGATGCTTTCTTTTTCTTCCTTTCGCCCCAATTTAAAACTTGCTACAGAGTATTCTTTTGATTTTTCAAGACAGGGTTTCTCTGTGTAGCCCTGGCTGTCCTGGAACTCACTCTGTAGACCAGGCTGGCCTCGAACTCGAGATCCAACTGCTCTTCTCCAGTGCTGGGATTAAAGGTGTGCACCACAGCATTCCTAAAATAAATTTTTTCCTCTATTTAAGGGAAGTATTTCACTTCTCACTTTTGAATGATGTGATATTTAATTCTTTTCCAACAACTTATACTTTAACTTCTAGGATTTTGTTCTCATTTTTGTTAAAGGGACTTTAATTTATAACAACTCCCACATACAGGCTTGATAGTTTTCAACAATCATGTCTATTTAAAATTACAAAAATTCTGACCCTGATCTCATGAGCTATTTTATACTTAGAACATAGACTACAAATATATATATATATATATATATATATATATATATA
>NC_034599.1:20773521-20782319 GCF_900095145.1 Mus pahari
CACACACACACACACACACACACACACACAGATATATAGATGTATATGTTTCAAATCTTAAGCATTAAGATAAAGAATAGTTAATCTTTGCATATTTTGCCTATTATTTCCATACTTTTACATTTAATTTTAGGGAACATATTGTAGTCATTGTACTCCGAGGGAGTCCCGAGGATGGAGCAGGAAGGAGCGGGTGTACTTCACCGATGATGGTGATTCGCTGGTGATGGAAGGAATATTGCAGAAACGCCAGCTCAGCAACTCCACATTCACAGCATCCACAGGCCCTTTTCATGTGCCAGCCAGTCATTTGCAACAGCTTTTTTAGTAGGAAAATGTTAGCTTTATTTTGATTAATGGCAGCTCTCGATATACTTTCCAGTTATAATGAAGGTAAGAGTTATGTCCATTTCAATGCACAAAAATATCATTAGGTACAATTTATTGAGTACCTACTATATAATGCAGGCATATGACATTTCATTGAATTTTCACAGCGAGCCTATTAAATTAGAATTATTATCCTAATTTTACAGAGTAGAGACTGCCATCTGACCAAATGCCTTCTATAGGACAGGCCTTCACCAACCTCCCCATTTGCCACTGGCCACCCGCTTCTGGGAACTCAGTCACTCCAGCTGTTGGCTCTGCTTCAGTTTTAAACATTCATTATAGAAATGTTATGTATTTTATAACCTTAGGCCATTACAGATCTGATCTGTCACGGTCTGCTCAAGGTTCTATGACAAAATACTGCAGAGCAGATGACTTATAAACAACAGGCATTAAGCTCTACTTTAGAGTCTGGGAAGTCCGAGATAAAGGTGCCAGTTAATCTGTTATCCTGTGAGGACCTGTGTCTTAGTTCAAACATAATTGGATGCCTTCACTCTGTGCGTCTGTGGTAAGATGAGTAAGGCTATCTGAGGCCTCCTTGCTGTGCATACACAAGGATGGTCTCTTTACAGTAAGGTGGCTTGCTGCATAGGAATAGCAGAGTTATTTTGGGTTTCTTAAGTACAAGTAAAACGAATGCTTACATTAAAATAGAGGCTGCGAGTGTGCATATTTGCAGTTAAAATACGTTATTGCTGAAAACAGCATGTGCTCATTTGAGCCTGCAGGGAGCTATAGTCCTTCCCTGGTGTTGGGGGGGGGGGGGAGTCTTCCCTGAATGATGCTGCATATTGATCAAACTATTGGTGGCCCCGGTCAGTAGCTGTGTTTATGTCTTATAACAATGAAGCTTGTTGCCTGATTTCTCTCTCACAGATTTCTTTCTAGGCTGTCACAATGTTTGATAGCATCACCCATTAGCAGAACCTCTGAAAGTTAGAGACAGTCCTCTCTCGTATTTACCAACTGAGTTCACAGTAACACTGAGAGACCTTTGCCTCACGTAAGCGTCTTTCAGGCACCGTCATTGGCTGCAGGCTCCATTTCAGGAGATGACATTTTTTGCTCGTTCCTAAGAGCAAGTCCCCACCTCTGAGTTAAGATGACATCATGGGAGTTCAGGCACACCTCCAACTCCACTCTCCTGCTCTCTACCGCTTGCTTCCCTCACCTCTCCAGTCACTTCCTCCACTTAAGTCCCGAACTCCTTAATCATTCATGAGGGTTGGAATCAAGTTCTTTCCAACTCTCCTTTACGTTGACGTCTTCACCTCTCATAAATTTCAAATATTCTTAATGGCATCTAGAATGGTAAATCCTTTCAAGCCCATTCCCACTCCACACTGCTACATCCATTAGAGGAATCTCTGGCAGATCAAGTCTTGTAAATGAGTAAGAAGCCTATGCAGTTGACACGATGCCTTCAGAATGGACAGCTACATTGGCAGGCAGAAAAGCAGCATTAATCTTGTTGGATATGTCTGCCAGCGATCATAGGTGATCAGGTGTTTTGTGAGTGTCCCGTAATATTTGAAAGGAACCCTTTCTGGGAAGTAAGTCATAACAATCAGCAGCGGATATTTAGGAAGCCATGTTGCAAACAGATACACTGCCATCTGGCCTCTGCTACTTTGTTTACTGGATGCAGAAAAAATTCAGTCTCATTCTCGGGGACACTAGGAATTTGGGAACATTAAATGAGCATTGGTTTCCCCTCAAAGTCACAAGCTATGTTTAGTCCTAACAAGAGATGGCCGGACCGGAGGGCTCTAAAGCTAGGCTTTGATGTCTCTGGCGCTGAAGTCCTGGGGACTTGTAGCAGCCCGCACCAGTGGTCTCAGGGACCCCGTGTGCGTCTTGTGGCTCTCACATTAACACTTGCTGAGTCACCTGCTTTGTGTTCTAGACATGGCCATTTCCTTGAGCCCCAGACTTGTCTTCTCCAGCCCCCTCAGCTCTCTTGGGGGGTCACAGGGTTAGAGCATAGGGCCTTGCTTTGGATTAGACTTCGAATCTGCTGTGTGTGTGTGTGGGGGGGTTGATCTGTCCAAACCACTACAACATTTCCCTATCAACAGTGAAGCTGTTTTGCCTACATATCCTGTCTGTGTTCAACAAATCAGCACTTTTCATTTTCCCCAAGAACCTTCCCTATGATCACCAGCATAATTTAATTAATTAATTAGTTAATTAATTAAAGATAAAACAATTTAAAACTTTTTTCCTTTGTATTCACAGCCTGGATAATTGTTAGGCACATCCTGCCTTGCTTCGTGTTATTATTTTACTAAGCTAGCCCATGTCTAGTTTTTTTACTTAAAACAGTGATTTTTAACCTATGGATTGTGACCCCTTTGGGTGTCAAATGACTCATTCATAGGGGTTACCTAAGATCATCAGAAAACACATGTATTAGCTTTATAATTCATGACAGTAGCAAAATTGTAGTTGCAATGAAGATATTTTATGCTTGGGTTATTAATGGTATGTGGGTGGGGGCGATTACTATAACAGGAGGAACTGGATTAAAGGGTCCTAGTGTTGGGAAGGTTGAGAACTGCTGATTTAAAGTGAGAGGGTTTATACTTTTTCTTTTACGTGGACACTCAGATGTCTGAAAGGTGATTGACTGGCCTGATTTCAATACTGTTCTGTCTCTAAGGCTAGGAGGCCTGAGGAGAGAGAGAGAGATGGGGAACAGCTTTCAAGCAGGGTAAATGTGCACATTTACTAGTTAAGCTCACTGTATTATATGGTACTTGTATGGCATCCAACAATCACAATCGTAACATAGTAGATGACTGGTCACGGTTATTGTAATAATGCAGAACTGTGAAACACTATGAGAACGAGACAGATGCAAAGTGATTACATATCTGTCAGTAGATATGCTCAGCGCAGGGTTTCTCCATCCTTCCATTTATATTGAATACAGCATCTTCACAGCACAGTAGAATAAGGTACACCTGTGCAAAGGCTCTTTCTCTCATGCATCATCAAAGAACCCCCAACTCTGTCACATTAGGATGCTGGGTTTTCACATACACACCAAAAGGGCCACATACATTTAGTCTCTAGCCCTTCTCCCTAGAGAGTCTTGCAGCTAGGGTGTAGAGGCCCCATAAGAGCCAGCTAGCTGATCTCATCTCTTAGCTCTGGCTTGAAACTTAATGTAATCGGAATGGCTGTTAGAAGCACTGAAACTGGTAGCCCTAGAGAGTGCTGCTAACGTTTCACTAACAAGCAGTTCCCTAGCATTAGAAATAATTTTTTTTTCTGCTCTATAGTGAAAAGACATCCCAGTGAGTTTATCTGGATGGGCCCTCTGGTCACAGGCATGTCAGCCTTTGACCATTGCAACACAATGTCATCTATAGGGTCCTTGATTAGGAGCCGAACAATTGAGCTTCAAAAACAGTCACAAGCAGGGCATGGTAGCAGGTGCCTTTAATCCAGCACTTGCCTTTAATCTAGCACTTGCCTTTAATCCACCACTTGGAGGCAGAGGCAGGCAGATCTTTGAGTTTAAGGCCAGCCTAGTGTACAGAGTGAGTTCTAGGACAGCCAGAGCTACACAGAGAAACCGTGTTTGGAAAAACCAAAAGAAAAGAAATCACAATGGAAATCCAAAAGGGGAGAGTAGATGACACCTTTTATGCTGCCTACCTGGAACACTATGTTTCCTCCCAAATTGTTTGTTTGTTTGTTTGTTTCTACTCTTTGATCTTCAGGAAAGAGTTAATGACTAAAGAAATCCTCTAAGTAACTTGAGTGCTTAAACCCACCTCTGTGAATGCGTCCCGTGAGCAGAGCAACATTCAGTGTTAACCCAGGTAGTCCCTGCACAGGGCCATAGAAGTATGTGCTCCACTCTCTATTCCCATCTTCCCTGGAGCTCCCGAGGTCCCTAAAACCCTGCAAACAGGAGGCAGCACAGGTCAAACTGACTTCAGTTGTTGGATCTTACTCTTTGCACCACCATGAAGAAATTTAGTGGTGAACACGTTTAGATTCCCAGAGTTTTGAACTGATCAAACATTCTGGAAATAAAAACAAAAACTCTCTATAAAGGAGATCAAAATAATGCTCTGTGCTATGCAGTCCCCATCTGACTCCAACGCACAATCCTTTGGCTTTATCTCCACCAGTGCTACGATTACACGTATTCCAGCAAGCCCAACTACTGTATCTTTGTATTGGGTAGGAAGTAGAATTTGTTGATGGGCATGATTAAGGAGAGGCAGCACCATGGAAGCTCTCACACGTGCTGGGCCTGCTACTTGTCCCATGGAACCACAACTGGGCATGCATTTGGTATTTATCCACATCAAACTTGATGATATTTGTAGTCATTGGAAAGGCCAATTTCCCGGGTTCCTAGGAAATCCCATATAAACAGCAAATTGCATGTAGTACCAATGAGCCTGCTGTTTGCAACCATTGTTCACCGAACAATGTATTTTAAAATGTGAAAAATGTACAGGGCCCATCCTGTACTGTGTTGCTTTAGAATCATAGAAACACAAAACCCACAAACCAACTATAGGCACGTATCACTTAGCAACAGGGACACATTTGGAGAAGTGAGTCATAAGGTGATTTCATTATTTGGTATAGGCATTGAATGCTCTCAAATGGGCTAAGAAGGACTGAAAAGAAAAGCCTATGAAACCACCACTGCATATTTGGGCCATCCTTGACTAATGTGTTGTCACGTGAGACATGATTATGCTTAGTGATGTAGAAACAACCCGAGTAACCTTTGAACATAGTAAGCACAGACACACACACAGTCTAGGAAGGGCGGGCACCAAGAGTGTACGAGCTGTGAGATTGTGTTTTCTGGATGTGTCAAGGAAGCTGCACCCACAGAACCTCAAGACTGTGGTTGCCTAAGAAAGTCCTACATAATATCAGTCAATGCGCCAATTTGGATAGGGGGAAATTCTTGGGGCCACGCCCTACAGGATGAACTACAGGCAGTTAATGGCTGCTCAGAGAGGGGGGAATCTGTTTTCTTCAGAGTCAGACTATCTAGTCCCAAGCGGCCAGCCCTAAACTCATGTTCCTATGAGTAGCACTAAGTGATCTCAGTAGGTTTTACATGTGTATACGCGTGTAACGTGAATAACCAAAGAAGAGGTCATGAATTTGACAGGGAGTGGGGGGAACAGGAGGAGTTGAAGGGGGAGAGAAGAAAGCATAAAAGCGATACAGCTGTGGTACTCAATGGATGTGTGCAGTGTCAGAGGGCAACTTTGTGGAGTCAGATCTTTCCTACCACCTTTGTATGGGTTCTGGTGATCAAACCCAAATGAGCATACGTCATAGCAGGCTGTATAGCTTTCTTCTCTCCCCCTTCAACTCCTCCTGTTCCCCTCACGCCCTGAACGTTTGCCTGGCTGTAGAGTTTGGGAGTTTTACCTTTAAGTGTGCTATCATCCTTATATACAACACTGCAGTCTTAGGGAGCATTGTAGAAGAGGGAGCAGAAAGAGTGTAAGATCCAGAGAACCAGAGTGTCTGCTGCAAGATAACTTCAGATATATAGGACAGGAAGCTCCACCCATGAAATCTCTGCAAAACTTAAACAAGAACAACGCAATGCTAACACCAGCTGTCATGCAGTGTGTGTGGGGGTATCTCACAATATACCACCCCTAGATGGAGGACTATGTGAAATTAATGGCTGCTGAGGGGAGGGAGGGGAGGGGAGGGGAGGGGAGAGAGAGAGAGAGAGAGAGAGAGAGAGAGAGAGAGAGAGAGAGAGAGAGAGACTATGAGTCAGTTTTCCCCCCATAGATATTCCAGTCCCAAGTGGTCAGCCCTAAACACATATGAGCAACACTCAATGAACTCGTCCTGTATTTCTGTGTGTGTGTGTGTGTGTGTGTGTAACAATAATAAAGAAGAGCTTATGAGTCTGAAAGAGAATTGGAGGGTTTGGAAGGAGGGGGAGGAGGGAAGGGTAGAAATGATGTAAATACACTAATCATGTATGGAATTCTCAAAAAAAATAGATATTAAAAAAAAAAGACCTATAGTGTGTTCTTGTCCGTGTCCCCAGGGGCTACTGAGGTCTACTGAGTTTGTGGCTCTGAGCTACCCAGATTGCCGATGGCCTCTGGCTTTCCTCTGATTGCGGTGGTCCTTTTCTTTACCACAGGAGAGTGCACTCTCCACACAGCCTCTCCTAGTCCTCTTAGAGACCTCACTGTGGCAGCTGTCACTCTTGTAAAATAGACAGTGCTCTCCAGCACATGCATTGCCCCCTCAAGGCTTGTGTGGCAGAACTTATTTTTTTATTTTTTTATTTTTTTGGTTTTTTGAGACAGGGTTTCTCTGTATAGCCCTGGCTGTCCTGGAACTCACTCTGTAAACCAGGCTGGCCTCGAACTCAGAAATCCGCCTGCCTCTGTCTCCCGAGTGCTAGGATTAAAGGTGTGCACTACCACACCCGGCTCTGTGTGGCAGAACTTAACTGTGTGTGTTCTAGGTGCTTCCAAGGATTGCTTGTGCTCTAACCTTACCACTGAGATTCTTTCTGAATCAAATCAGTGCTGGCAGCTGATGTCTGTGCTTTCCCGCTCTTCTCTAAGTGGAGTACAGGACAAGGAAGAGCTGTTCATGGCAGTGTTCATCTGCCTGGTCTCTGCTGCTCTCAGAGAACGCTGATTAGGTACCAGGCTTCCCGAAGAACATGCTCTTGAGACCCAGATCCACACTGGAACGTGGGAGAGTCTAAATATCACATACTCCTGTCCCTGGGCATGTGTGACTAAGCAGCACCTTTTTTCCTTACAGCTCTTGAGGGCAGGGACATTATTGTGTTCACATGGCCCCCCCACCCCACCCCCACCCCAAGTATCTACAACTGGAGATATTCCATGGCTATTTGTGAAGTAGCAGAAGGAAGGAGTGACAGAAGATGGGACAGAATTGAAAACAACATATCAGATGATCTTCCAGAGTACGAATTTAGATGGTATCAAATGGAAGATTTGGTAAATAGGTTTGCTGCTCCTAGATATGCATGAAATTGCTCCCCAGGGTGTACCTGGTGTGTCAGAAGATTGGATATCATTAGTACTGGTAAAAATAGCCAAGACTTGAGGAGCACCCAACATTAGAAATAGCAGTGGGGATAGCATATAATGGGACATCTGAGGACAGATACCCTGTAGGTCTCAGGAGGAAGCGTCCTGGCTTGCTGAAGGGCCCTTAGCCCTGGAACAGTCATCTAGCTTGCCCTGCTCCTATTTTGGGGTACAGACTGTCTGGATCGAGGGGCTCATCACCATCACTTTCTGGATCCCAGAGGCCCTTTCATCTTGGGGTCTCGGTTTTAGATGTGGGCGTGTCTGTCTGTCCTTCTGCCCCTCTCAGTGACACTAAGGCTGCTATTTGTTTCAGAACAGGTGCTGAGTGGGTCTGAGCTCGCTGTCATCTCTAATAGATTGGCTGTGGCTTGCTAGGGTGTTGAGAAGGCTTCTAAAGTTTAGTTTAGGTTCAGTGGAGGGAAGCTTCATGAAAAGAGGCGGCAAGGGAGGGATGGTTGGAGAGGAGCCATGCAGATGCCACCCCTGTTCTAGAGAGAGGGGCGTAGAAGCCTAGCGTTGGTGGAGGTTATTTTAATTTCATTTTTCCCCCTAGAGCTTTGCCTTGGTGCTCTTCGATAGGTTCGATGTGGCATCTTTGTAGATGGAGAGAGAAAGAGCTCAGAGACTTCCCAGCTTCTACATCCAACGTGGTATCTGCTATTGGACACTAGACCCTGTGATCACAAACAGGCAGGAACAGGAGGCTGTGTAACACACTCCTCCAGAGGGAATGTTTCCCAGTAGTTATTTCAGAGGCAATTTAAGCTTTTGTAACTTGAGCCGTGACTGGTACTCCCAACTTAGCACATAAGATTGTTGCTCACATGGCAAGAATCTTGGCTTTGTGCACTGGCAGTCAGAAGGGCTGAGGAGGGACCAATGGCTGCGAGCCACCACAGGGTCTGTTTCATTAAACAGCCATGTTTAGTGGCTTTTGCCCAGGGTGGATTTGTCCAGGGACTTCCTTTAAGGCATTGCTTTTTTTCATGTGGAGAAACCAAGGCATGACTGGAATGTATGAGTTTCTAAAGTAACTTGGGCCTCGGGCCTCTTGGGCCATGAAGTTAGCAGATATTCTTTGAATGTTTTACACATGTCTACTATAGACTTTGCAAGGATAACTACGAGCAACAACATGTGAGCCCCTCAGCCTTAAAGTGTTTCAGTAGTCGGAGAAGATAAACGAAAGCACCACAGCAAATAATACTTTAAAAAGAGTGGTAGCCGGGCATGGTGGCACACGCCTTTAATCCCAGCACTCAGGAGGCTGAGGCGGGTGGATTTCTGAGTTCAAGGCCAGCC